>NC_142567.1:10261071-10566428 GCF_041283825.1 Pyrus communis
ACCATTATAGTAGATAGGTTTCATTTTCACTGTCTAGGTATATTATTGTTTTCCCCCATTCAACGATGGTTGATTTAATGCTTATTTATTGATCTTCTCTTTGAAATTGTAATTTAGTTTCATTTTACTCTCTTAAACTGATTTTATCTTATTTTCCCCACTGAAACTGTCATTTTCGACTCATTTAGTCTTAGTTCACCCCATTTTTATCCATTCCGTTAAATAGACGTTAAATTAAAGGGTAGTGTGGACATTTCATTTTTGACACCGGTAGAGATAAGCCACATGCTTTGCGACATAGAACTTACGTGGGATTTTGGTTGATTACAACATTTATTAGACCGCATGTGAATTGTGGCGAGAAATTTGGGAAAATTAGGGTTAGAAAGGAATTTAGGCTTGCGAATCTAACTTGTGGGACCATGATTTTCTAGGGGCCCAAAGTAAGAAGGATCGGAATACTTTTAATTAGTAGTCCGGTCATAGACTCAACGACTTCTATCACAAATTTGCAGAGACGAATTAGCTATGCCACCATCATCCTGATCTGGATAAGTGAGCAAAGTCAGTCAACTTCACCGAGATTGACCATTCTTATTTTGAAAGATACAAAAACCTAATCCGGTATAGATTCAACCATGTTTCTTATATTCTTGAATATTCCTACAATATAAGCATTTTGCGTGCGTCACAAGTAATCACACTATTAAGATGATGCAATATCTACTCTTAGATATCATTTGGGATTCTTCTGGTTTGATATGGATTTTGTATCCTAAAAGGGCCCTCCCTCGACTGGTATAAATATGCCATTCTAAGATTCATCTCTAGTAATGCAATAATTGCATGCTCTATTCTCTTACTTGCTGCTTGAGTCTCATTTATTGCTTACAAACTTGAACATCGGAAAGCCTTTGGCCAACACCCCACCATGCCAAGGTTACTTTACAGTTTGTTCATTGTTTCACACTTAGTTGAGTTTGTGCATTTCTTCCTTCTACGGTGGTGCGCGAATTTCGTTTCAATAATTGATGCTTTCATTGAGAGTGAACTCATATACCTCGGACCAAATCAATCTACCACAATCATGTCTGCATAAGAAAGTTCAGTTAACACTGGCATTAACATCACAACGGAGAACAATCTATTGCCTACCATCTCTAGTACTCTCGGTGTGAGCAATCAGGTCCCTGCCATCTTGGCCATCTTAGGGAACAACAATGCTCCCAATGCTAAAACCCATCCCACCATGTATCAGATATTGAATACCTCACAGAATATCAAAATTGACAAGTTGCAGAAGACCTACACAACTTCTCTAGTAGATAACAACATTCCATTTGTTTGCAACCTAATAAAACTTAACCTATGACTGAACTCCAACGGTAAGAACGATTTAGGGTTGGGTTAGATTGACTAACAAAACTATCAAATTACCTAAGCATGGAGTGTGCACATACACCAATCTATTTTGGCAAGGTTGCAAGCAGTTCAATGAAACTCATAAGTCGGAACTATATCAACTAGGTACTAGGATTACAAAACAATTTATTCATACCGAGTGTAATATTGTGCATATTAGAAATTGATTATATAAACACCTACTTGCATTCGACACCATGGATGAGATGCAAGTCAATCTTCTACTCCCACTACTTAATAGCTCTCTGATTGTGTAAATAGGTCTCAGTAATATCTTAGGGTTTTTCACGCATGGGAGCAGGGACTATAACTTCATATATATACTGCCAAGGTTACACAACCGACCTATTAACAATTGTGTATCCTTATCACCTTAATAATGAATGATTTCTATCATGATTCAATATCTTTGCATTCAATCTTATCAGGATTTCTTTAAGTTAGTTGCATGGAATTAAGACTCCATAGTCCTTACGAAGTAGAGATTAACTATACCACTTGTACCACAAATAACTTAAGAATCAAGTTAGCTGTTATCCAAGTAATATCAACTAACACTCATTGTCATTCACTAGGACTTTACATTCTCCCACTTGAACGTCAATGAGAAATCTCAAATCACAAGGACTCGTGGTGATCACTGAGCCTTAAAAATTTGCAACCAACTTCTCTTGACAACGTGTCACTAAAAATTGAATGTCGAACCAAAGAAAACAAAGAACAAGTCGGTTGCACTTTATGATTACATGCACATTTAACTTAAAGCACAATGTTGCGTCAAAGTCATGATATCAAGAACCATTAACCAAAACAATGGTTCACAAAATAAGCACATTAGCTGTTAAGATAAAATATGAATGAAAATATAAAAACATATTAGCTACTAATTGAACAGAAATAACTAGAGTACTGACTAACAAAATAAACATATTCAAGCATGACTATCACAGTTAATCTAGTGCTTACTCCCACTCATTAATTGATTCATAAGTCTCTCTAACACCCATTTTGAAAACATGATTCTTGAATACTCCCACTAGTAGGGCTTTAGTCATGGGATCATCCACCATAAGAGTCATGCTTATATGTTGAATGTTGATGGTCCCCTTCTTACTTTCATCTCTCACATTCAAATACTTCATGTCCATCAGCCTATTTGCCAAAGATCTCTTGTTCATTTTCGAGAAAAATACAACTGCTTTATTGTCACAAAATAGCTTCAATGGTTTGTCAATTTTGTCCACAATTTCCCATATGTGGATGCAAATTTTTTCCTCCTTGATCTTGGACAAAATTGCACCTACAAAACAAATAACACCTTAGGTCAAGGCCAAGAGCCTCAGGCGCCCACGATGAATTGAGGGGGGACTTTGGCCGAAGAACCTTCGATGCCAAAGTTAGAATTTAGAGAAAAAAGTGTTTGAGAGTTTTGGAGAATTTTAGCAAGAGTGAAGACCTAGCTTTTTAGAGAAAAAATGGGGTTCAATATATAAAGCATGGCCGGTCCCCTTTGGAGAAAAGGTGGCCAGCCCTTTGGGGTATTTTTGGTGTGTAATGGGTGATAATTTGTGTACTGGATGATTAATTGGTATAATGGGTGATTTAATTGGTGATTAATGGATTAATTAGGAAATAAATCCATTAATTAACCAATTGACCTAATTTTTGTGGAATGTTGTGAAGGTTATGGAATGATTGTTTTGTAGAGAATATGGAATGAGGAAGGATGAAATAATTTTGAATTTGTTACCTTCTTTGGGCACTTTTGACTTGGTTTAGGGATAATTGCATGTTGCTCGCTCGTAGGAATCCCAGTATGCCTCAAGGGTATTTTTGTCCTCCATTATCCAAAAATTCATGTGTTGCCTTGTGATTATTTTTGGCTCCACAAATGCCCCCACACCTGTTGGGTTGCTCGCAGGAAAGGCCAGCAGGTGTAGAGATCTTCTTGCTTTATGAAACTTAAGAATGCTTCCTATTTTGATGTAGATTCCCTCTTTAATAGGAAATTTGTCTCAAAGCCTATTTAAGTCCACCTTAAGTGGGTTATTAAATCAACTTTGAAGAGCAATTTATTCTACCCTACAAGAGAGAAAGAGCTTAGAAGATATTTTTCCCCCTCCTCTAGCAATCTTTTACATCTTGCCCGTGCAATGGACCCTTTTTTGTTGCTTTCTTCGTCTTCTCCATTCCGCACCGATGTAAGAAAAATTTAATTTTTCTTGTCTTCTTCTTGGATAGTGCTGTCATGGGGCAGCCATCGGCGTGGTCCGGCACGTCGGTTAGCAGGGGCCAGGAATCGGCTCGACATGGGCCAAGGAGGTGGTGTGGCAGGGGCTATTGCTTGTGCTGCTCGGCTTGATTGAAGTCAAGGATTGGCTCGGCATGGGCTGAGGAAATGGAGTGGCATGGGTTACGGTTTGGGTTGCTTGTCAGAAATAAGGAAACTGCTTGAGTTTGATTTCTCAGCTGCCATAGATGGAGCAGTCAAGGATGGAACTGCCAAGATCGAAGCTGCTGAAGATGAAGTGTTGGATGAGCGAATTGTTAAGTGAAAAAAATGGTTGATGCCCCCTGACCATTTTGCTTCCTACTCGATCTTCAAGCATTCGATCTTTTGAGCCATGTGGCTTTCTCGCACTGGAGAGCTTACCCAGATAGGTGTCAGGGAATTAGTTTACCCTCTCATACTGGAGAGTAATTAGTTTACCCTCTCGCACTGGAGAGCAATTAGTTTATCCTCTTACACTGGATAGCAGACCCATATGGGTATCGGGGAATTAGTTTACCCTCTCGTATTGGAGAGCAATTAGTTTATCCTCTCGCACTGGAAAGCAGACCCATATATGTGTCGGGGAGTTGGTTTACCCTCTCGCATTGGAGAGCAATTAGTTTATTATCTCGCATTGAAAAGCAGACCCATTTGGGTGTCGGGGAATTGGTTTACCCTCTCGCACTGGAGAGCAATTAGTTTATCTTCTCGCACTGGAAAGCAGACCATTTTGGGTGTCGGGGAACCCTCTCGCATTGGAGAACAATTAGTTTATTCTCTCACACTCGAGAACATACCCTTTTGGGTGTCGGGGAATTGGTTTACCCTCTCGCACTGAAAAGCATGGAAATCATTGTCGTGAGTGCAGCTGAGGAAAGCTGGACTGCTGGGACAACCAAAATAATCCTTAGCCTGCCCCCGGTTCTTGGTAGTTGGGCTTGGCGTGTCCTTTTGGTACTCGTTTGCCCCTAGTATACTATTAGGCTGAGCTGCTACATTTTTCGGAACAAAAGTAGTCTTTATATCTTGCAATCTATATGGGGTAGTTCCTTCTGCTCGATCTTGTCATTGAAAGATGACTCACTCATGTTGGTCATGTCTTATCGGATCGTCTTGTCAATAGCTTCGTTGCACGGGAAATTACGTAATTACTCGGTCATGAGCCTTTCTACTTCTTCTTGAATTTGCCTTTGTTGGAAGTGGCAAAGCTCTCGGCTGCCCCAGTCTTGACCTGCTGATCTAGGCTACTCTTCTATGTGCTCGACTCGTCTATGCCGCAGTAGCGGTGCATATGGTAGATACTTAACAGGCGAAGGATTTCACAGGCTTCTAGTTAAACTTGAGCCCGATTGAGTAACTGCTTCTCTCCGCCCGTCATGCTGCCTACCCCGATGTGATATGGAGGATGCTCCTTGCAAGCCTAGCCGCGAATAAACACTTCGCTTGGAAGGCTGCTCATGTTGATTATCAAAGTGTGGCCCCCAATCGTGAATGTATGCTCGTTCGTGGGCCTAGTCGAGAGTGCACGCTCCTCCACGCGCTAAGACGGGAGTATACACTATCTCGGAGGCCCAATCGGGAGTGTACTCTACCTAAACTCTCGGTTCGTGGCAAGTCGAGTGGCTGCTTGTCAGGACGCTGCTAGAAAGGTTCTTCGTCTGCCCTTGTCCTTCTTCAAGACACCTCATTTGGAACACGTTGCATCTTCATGAGCTGCAAGAGCTGGTTCACCAAGGTCGTCTGTTGTGCTAGGGCGTTCATCAACTCTATGGCTTGTCGAGACAAGTGTTGTTCGCCATTTGTATTGGAAGAGCTTAGAATGAATGTTTCTCCTTGAGCAGTGGAAGTGTGGTAGACTCCGGGAGCGAGATTTGAGCTGGGAAATGTCAAATCCATAGAAAAATATGGTGAAAATGCTCCCAGTTTGATCATCGGTCCAACAATTTGGAGCTGGGATGGTTAAACTAGCCTTGGACCAATTTGGCCTGTTTGGAAGGCCACGAGAGCAGACTGAGCTGTGAAAGCAGGCTGTGCCACGGGAGCAAGCTGCTCGGGAGGAGCAGGTTGGACCACGGGAACAGGCTAGGCCACAAAAGCAGGTGGCTCCACCAAGTAGGTTGGGCCACGAGAACAGGCTGCTCGGTGGGAGCAGGTTGGGCCACGGGAGTGGGCTGCTCGGCGTATGGCACACGTGGGGACGAGGCTAGGGCTTGGCTTGACAACGCGTTGGGCTTGGAGTGACATGAGCCTTAGATGGCACGAATTGGGCTTGGTTTGGTGGCACAGCTCGGGCTGTGGTAGTGGTGCCATGGACCTTGTCAGGGGTGGCCACCGCGGTGGTTCCCATGGCGGAACCTTGTGGTGGTGGTGCCGCTCCCCCTAGGATCACATTTAGTCTTGTGGATCGCCACGATCCCATTTCTTGAATATTGGAATTTTCACTCATGGAGTTTTCTAAATTTCTAGCCATTGTATTTCTCTTTTTCGTTTTATCAAATAATTTTTGCAAATAAAAAATTCTAATAATAAGAACGTACGAAAAATACAAGTGGACAAGAAAATAGAGAAAAAACCTTTTTATGCAAGAGTCTTCTACGAATGTGAATTTCAACTCTCAATGAAAGCACCAATTTGTGGATGCAAATTTCTTCCTCCTTGATTTTGGATAAAATTGCACCTACAAAACAAATAACACCTTAGGTCAAGGCCAAGAGCCTCACTAGCCCATGATGAATTTTTTTTGTTTGGGGGGGGGGGCTTTGGCCGAAGAACCTCCGATGCCAAAGTTAGAATTTAGAGAGAAAAGTGTTTGAGAGTTTTGGAGAATTTTAGTAAGAGTGAAGACCTAGCTTTTTAGAGAAAAATGGGGTTCAATATATAGAGCATGGCCAGTCCCCTTTAGAGAAAAGGTGGCCAGCCTTTTGGGGTATTTTTGGTGTGTAATGGGTGATAATTTGTGTAATGGGTGATTAATTGGTATAATGGGTGATTTAATTGTTGATTAATGGATTAATTAGGAAATAAATCCATTAATTAACCAATTAACCTAATTTTTACAGAACGTTGTGAAGGTTATGGAATGATTGCTTTGTAGAGAATATGGAATGAGGAAGGATGAAATAATTTTGGATTTGTTACCTTCTTTGGGCACTTTTGACTTGGTTGAGGGATGATTGTCTGCTACTCATGCGTAGGAATCCCAGTATGCCTCAAGGGTATTTTTGTCCTCCTTTATCCAAAACTTCATGTCTCGCCTTGTGATTATTTTTGGCTCCATACCATCTTTTTATCATATTCCTCAACCATACTGCTTGATTGGTTGTTGTGTAACAACCAATAAATTCAGCTTCCATAGTTAACAATACAGTCGACTTTTGCTTGGCACTTTTTCACGATACTGCACCACCAGCAAGTAGGAATAGATATCCATTAGTGGATCTCCCATCATCGACACACCCTGCAAATTTTGAATCAGTGTAGGCCACCAATTCCAACTCATCAACTTGATTGTAGACAAGCATAAAATCTCTGGTCCTTTTAAGATATCGCAACACTTTCTTGGCTACAATCTAGTGAGCTGCCCCAGGATTTGACTGAAATCTTCCTAGTACTCTCATTGCAAATGCTAAATTCGGCCTCATGCATACTTGAGCATACATTAAACTGCCCACAAGTGATGCATAAGGCTTGATTTTCATATTGTCTCTTTCCAAATCATTCTTGGGACTTTGATCATTACTAAACTTGTCTTCCTTCCCAATTGGCAATTCACCACTGGAGCAATTTTCCATATTAAATCTCTTGGTTATTTTGTCAATATATTGTCTTTGAGAAATTCCAAGACATTCTTGCTTCTGCCTCTAATGATCTCAATTCCCAGAACAAACTTGTCTTCTCCCAAATCCTTCATGTCAAAACTGTTAGCTAACATCTCTTTTGGTTGATTGTAGAAGAGTCATATCTGAGCTAGCAATTAAAATATCATCAATGTATAGAACTAAGAATACAACTTTGGAACCACTTATCTTGAGATACACACATTCATTCGTCTTATTTTCTCGGAAGCCAAATGTTGACATGACCTGATCAAACTTTTTGTTCCATTGTCCAAAGGCTTGTTTCAATCCATAGATGGATTTATTTAATTTGCAAATCATGGACTTCTTCCCCCTTTTAACAAATCCTGGTGGCTCGTGCATATAGATATCTTCCTCAAGATTGCCATTGAGAAAAGCAGTCTTGACATCCATTTGATGAAGTCCTAGGTCAAAGTAAGCAGTTAAAGCTAGAATCACTCGCATAGAATCTTTTGTGGACATGGGAGATAAGGTTTCATTGTAATCGATTCCTTCCCTTTGAGCGAAACCTTTAGCCACTAACCTTGCCTTGTGTTTGTCAATATTGCCTTGTGAGTCTCTTTTGGTCTTAAAGGCCCACTACTATTTTTGTAATGCCTGCAGGTTTTGGCACAAGGCTCCAAACTTGTTTTTCTTCATTGATTCAATATCTTCATCCATTGCTTGGTGCCATAAAGGTGTTCTCATGCTGGTAATGGCTTGGTGATATGTTGCATGATTGTCTTCATCTCCTAAATTATATTCTGCTTCATTTAAGTATACAAAATCTAGAAGCATAATAGTTTTTCTAGTTCTTTAGGACCTTCTAACATTTTCAGCAGCTGGTACTTCAATTGTAGCTTCATTTTCTGCAATGGGAATATCCAGTGGATGCACATAAACCTCTTCATTTGTGTCATTGGTTCAGCGACATCATTTGAAGTTGCCTCTTCAGTGAATGAAACTGGTGATTCAATATGTTTACTAAGTAGGATTGTTGATACCTGCAATAGGAGAATTGTTGGCGTCTGCAATATTGTTTCTTGTTGATCAAGCAAGGAAGTGTCATTGTTGCTCAGTTCTTCGAATTCAAGTGGCTGTGAAGTGGTAGCACACAAACTCAACTCCTCAGATTCTTCTATAAGCTTTGCATTGTGAGTTTCCATTATTCAAGAGTGACCTTAAGGACAGTAGAATTTAAACCCTTTCGATTTTTCTGAGTAACCAATAAACCTGCAACTTCTTGTTCTCGGATCAAATTTCTTTCCATTTGGATTATTAAATCGTGCCTCGGCTCTACAACCCTATATGTGAAAGTAATTAAAGCTTGGTTTTCTTCTAGTCCAAGCTTTAAAAGGCATTACTGTCACTGACTTACTTGGTACTCTATTGATGATGTAGTTGGCAGTTTTCAAGGCTTCCCCCCACAGAAATATAGGCAACTTCGATTGTGCAAACATTGATCGAATAATGTCTTTTAAGGTCCTATTCCTCCTCTCCACCACCCCATTTTGTTGTGGAGTCCCTGAGGTGGTGTTTTGGGCAACTATGCCATTATCTTAAACAAAAGCAAAGTGTGAAAAGTCATCAATGAAAGTGATGAAATATGACTTTCCACATATAGTTTTGTTTGGAAAAGGTCCACAAATGTTAGTGTGAATGATTTCAAGTAAATGTTGATTGCGAGTTGAACCCATTTTTCTTGTGTTGGTAAGCTTTCCTTTAAAACAATCTGTGAAGGTTTGAAAATCGTCAAAATTCAATTAAGGTAATAAGTTTTGTTTGCTCAAAGTGATGATTCTTTCCTTCAAAATGTGCCCCAACCTCTTGTGCCAAAGCATAGAGGATTTTTCAGGAGTGAGCAACCTCTTAGAACCAATGCTTTGAATATTAAAACATTCATGCACATATGAACATTCCATTTGCCGCATATCAGTTTGTAAATGAGCAATACCAAGCAAGGAATTCATATTATTTGATTCGAAAAACATTACACTTTTATCATCCCCAACAAAAGAAAAACTGAACTCATTTGGACGCAGAAATTAAACTCCTTCTCATTGAAGGTACATAAAGTACTGGATTCAAATCTAAAATAAAACTAGACGACATAACTAATTTGACACTCCTAATATACTTGACAGCAACCTTGCTCCCATTCCCAACATAGACATTGTAGACTTCATTGTTTACTTCCTTTGTTTTTGAGAAGCCCTGCAAAGAATTAGTTATGTGAATGGGCATCCAGTGTCAAACCACCAACCTTGAGGAGGAATAAAAATTAAATCGGACTCTACATAGACAAAAACATTTGTTATTTTACCTTTCTTTGTAAGCCAATTTTTGAAACCAGTGCAGTTCTTTCTTAAATGACCTAACTCTTTGCCAAAATAGCATTCCTTTTCCTTTTCTATCTCAGTGTTCACTGGTTTAAGTTTGAAAGATCCTTTAGAGGTGTTAGCATTTTTAAAAGAAGAAGAATTTACATTCTTTTTCTTCTTACTAGCAGTAAACAATTAACTAGCATTGAATGACTTGGTCCTTTTCTCCATTTGCACCAGATTCACTTCACCAGTTTTGTCAGCTTTGAGCCGATCCTCTTCTTGTACACACATTAAGATCAGTTCATTTATACCCCATTTATCTTTTTGTGTGTTATACGAGACCTTTTGCTGACCATACTTAGTAAGAAGTGAGTTTAAAGCCATATGAACCAAGAATTATCAATCATAGGTACCTCTAAGTCTTTCAGCTTCAGAGAAAGATCGACCATTATGAGAATGTGCTCCCTCAACTCCTTGTGCCATCAAACTTCAAACTTCATGGAAGTAAGCTGAGTGAGGAATGTACCAGTCTCAGCCTTTTCTGACTCCATGAATTTTTCTCCAACATCAGCCAAAAATGCCTTGGCATTGTCAAGTTTTGGAATCCCTCCTTTGATAGGTTGTATCATGGCTTTCTTCATGATCATTAGAGACATTCTATTGGCTCTATCCCACATTTCAAATTTCGATCTTTCATCAGTTGTGCTCGCATCTATTAAAGCTGCAGGTTGGTTTTCTCTCAATGCCAATTCAAGGTCCATCAGCCCCAAAACAATCTCTACATCCTCTTTCCACTTCTTAAAGTTAGAACTAGTAAGGGTTTCGATATTGTTGAAGTTAAGAGAGGTCACATGTGGAGCTATAAAATATAAAAAAATTTTGTGTGTCATTAGTTTCTATCAACATTTTAACAAGTAGTGAGAAAACTTTCACATAATGTTTTCCCTTCTCATCAACAAGCATATGAACACAGCAACATCTTTAGACAGATGTTGTTCATATTAATTTTACATGGTTGGAAAATAAGATACAAGGTCAATTTACATGTTTTCAATACTTTTGAACAGATGAATAATGTAATCTTGTCAATCTCATGTTCCACTATACATTGAATCATTTAAACAAACTGAATAATAAACATTTTTGAGCAGATTATCATTCAAATACTTTTAAACAAGTCACCATCTCAATATGTTTGATTCACAAGTCAAAACAATAAACTAAACACTTTTGAGCAGAATAGGTATTGTTTTCTTGTTTTAGTTGTTCTTGTGTTATCATGATGATAATATGAACCCTATAGTCTTGTATATCTCCATAAGTATCTATGCCATTGTTAGAGAATCTTTTCTTGATAACACTTGAACAAACATATCATTCTGATATAAAAATTTTAAAAAAAAGAAATATATATATATATATATATATATATATTGATAAGGAATTTAAAACTTTATTAGTTTTGATGAAAAGTTTGCAGCGGAACAATCAAGATCTCAAAAATATATTCAATAGCGTAAGTTTTAGTATGAACCCTAGCAATGTTGAGTGGCTCTGATACCACATGTAAGCAGTTCAATGAAACTCATAAGCTAGAACTATATCAACTAGGTACTAGGATTACAATATTATTCATACAGAGTGTAATACTGTGTATATCAGAAACTGATTATATAAACACCTACTTGTTTTCGACGCTATAGTTAAGATGCAAGTCAGTCTTTTACTCCCACTACTTAATGGCTCCCTTACTGTGTAGATAGGTCTCAGTAATATCTTAGGGTTTTTCACCTATGGGAGCAGGGACTATAACTTCGTGTGTGTGTATATATATATATATATATATATATATATATATATTGCCAAGGTTACACAACCGGCCTATTAAAAGTCGTGTATCTTTGTCACCTTAATAATGAATGAGTCTTATCATGATTCAATATCTTTGCATTCAATTCTTATCATGATTTCTTTAAGTTAGCTGCATGGAATTAAGACTCCATAGTCGAAGTAGAGATTAACTATACCACTTATATCACAAATAACTTGAGAATCAAGTTAGCAGTTATCCAAGTAACATCAACTAACACTCATTGTCATTCACTAGGACTTTGCTTTGTCTTTCTTCTCCTATATTCTGAAAAATAGCATTCATCCTCATCATGTGATATGATGGATTACGAGGAAAAATATAACAACTCTTGGAGCCGAATATCTATGAACGGGTTCACCGTCATTTCGGTCTAATAATGTAATGCATGTCTACAGTTTCCTTCTAATTCAGTTAGACATTGTTAACTTTTGTTGTTGTGGAATTTTTAATAGTACTACGGTATATCAAATATTATATCTAGACCTTTTAATTTATTGTATCTTCGATCAAAATTTAATGAAAAAGCCTTGGGCCAACAAATATTAACCAAAAACCATCCAAAATATTATTTAACCAAAAGGGTTTAAAAGTTTAATAAAAAACCATCCAAAATTATTATCCACGGGTCAAACTTACAAGCTCAACCCACTACAAATCTACACTTCCGTAAATACCTCTAAATGATTTGATATTGTCTTGATTCTTCACCAATCTTAACCCAACATGAAACCGCCATAATAACTCCCTATCTTCCTATCAAATCGAATTCCCCCATTTCAAAAACAACCAAATCAAAGTTGGAAAAGGAAGCATTCATCGAAACAAAGCCATTGAAACAAGTTCAAAGAAGTTTAATGGCATAAACCAGCAAAAAAGTGTCTGAAAAAAAAGAACCAAAACATAAAACTGTTTCTAGATTACCCAAAACATAACACTATTTATGAAAAAAAATCAGATACAGTGTTTGTTTTGTCTGTGCACAAACAAACACTGTATCTGGAAAGAAAAAAACCAAAATCCAGAAACAGAAACTTAAATTCCAGAAACATTAACTCAAATTTCAGAAATAGTGACTTAGATTCCAGAAACAGTGACTTAGTTCCAGAAACAGTCTATATTTTAACCTTTGACTGTTTCTTTTCTTTCATGCATCAATTGATTATATTTAAGAAATAGAGTGCTTATTTTGCTTTGAATTCAAATACAGTGAATTTTACTATTTCTTTTGGATCCAGAAACAGTGATTTAGATTCCAGAAACAGTGTTACTTAAAATCCATAAACAGTTTATTTTTATAGTCCAGAAACAGTGACCCGTCGTTATTATTGAATATCATGTAGATCTCAAATTTATTTTCTGGAGAAACAAATGATGAACTCCATTAACAATGAAAAGTTTAAAAACAGTACATCAAATACACTATGAATAATAACGATGATTACATTTCAATGAAATAATAGAAAATATAAATTAAACAACATGAGGATCTATATTTTTGTTTCAAAGAAAAAGAAAAAAGTCTGCAAAACAACGATGAACTCTATTAATGACGAAAATCTGGAACTCAACCTAAAAAAGTTAGGAGTAAAATCGACAAATCATAATTTATTATAGTTGGGCCATTTTTAGTTGGAAATATGGCCTTGTACTAATTATTAAACAAAACTTATAACATGGTTTTTTATTAAAACTAAAATTTTTCAAACTCTTTTCATTAGTTTTCTTATAAATATTTAATATTACTTATTAGATGCACTGTATCAATTTTATTATTAAAAATTATTTATTTAATATCATTTTATTTAAAATTCTTTATTTAATTAATTATATAAATAAACATATAGAAAATTTGTTTCTCGACAAAAAATTTGCTGCCCAACGAGTTCGGTTACAGAAAAAACCCGTTCGATAATTCTACTATTTCGAATTGGAAAAATTAGAATCCCCTGTACTTTTCTAATACTCTTTAGATTAAACATTGGTTCTATTTTGAAATTTGATTAGGACGTTTAAATAATAGAAATGTCAGCATTTTTATATTTGTTTAGATTACATGTCATTATTGTGTTTTTTTTTAATTTAAAATGTTAATTATTATCCTTTAAGGTTGATATATTTTTGTATGTGGCCTTTTTTTTAGGAAGCCAGTTTCTTCTCCCACTTTAGAATTTTGTGATCCTCATTTTTTAATTTTTGAATGGACTTATCCAATTCAATTAGTGGTTGTTTTCACTATTTTATTTTGATATCATATGAGATAATTAGACGTATTCTCTATTTTTGGAGGCTTGAGGCTGGTACTTTCACATAATATATTTAAACGTACCAAATACGTACCAATAAGATATATAAAGCAATTTACCAAATATGTTTTTTTAAATAAATATAAACGTACCAAAATAATATATAAATGTACCAAATACATACAAAAAAAGAAATATGAACGTACCAAATACGTACCAAGAAGATATATAAAGTAACGTACCAAATATGTACCAAGGAGAAATATATATTTAATCAAGAGGAAATATATGTACCAAATATGTTTTTTTTTTAAATAAATATAAACGTACCAAATACATACAAAAAAGAAAACAAACATACCAAATATGTAACAAGAAGATATATTAAGTAACGTATCAAATATGTACCAAGAAAAAATCTACGTTTCATGTGTAATTTGAAAGACTTTTTATTAAAATTGAATATTACAATATTTATCTACAAGATTTTAGGAGTTTTGAGATATTATCCAAGAAAATTAAAAGGTATATTAAATATAATGGCAAGTCGCAATCATGGTATTTTGAAAGTCTTTTTATTGGAATTAAATTCTACAATATTTATCTACAAGATTTTAGGAGTTTTGATGTATTATCTAGGAATTAAAAAGATATATTTATATAATGGCAAGTTGGGTAATTTAAATTATAAAAAACGCTACTTCTAATCCATATGGCACCTAAATTATAAGAAAATATTTAATCAAAACTCTAAAAAGCATAAATATTTAATCTCAAAATTTTAAAACCTAGGCATATGTATCAAAACCCTCCTTTCGAATTTAACCACATTTGATTTGACCATGGTAAAATTGGAAACCCGAAAAACCACACACACACAACCAGTATCAAACTCTGGTTTCGCATTTGGTAGATAAACTGCACGCGCCCCACTCCTCCGCCTCAGGCGCGTAACATCTCCCTCTCCACAGTTCCCGTGGTAGGCACGTGAATTTTCGCGTCAGCACGTACGACAAAATCTTAAAAAACACAAAAATTAATAAATAAAATACAAAATATATAAAAATTTCATAGTGCGAAATAAAAAATAAAAAGGAAAGCGGCTTTTGCCTTCCTTCACCACTCAAATCCCCAGTCCACCACGCAACTCAACAGCTTATATATCTCTCTCCCTCTCCTCTAACTCTCACTCTCTTAACTCTTAAACCTCTCGAAGCTCCGTCGTTTTGGTTGGTATGACGACGACGACGCCGTTCGGATGTGCGAACACGGCGGTTCTGGGGGAGGCCAAGGTGCAGATTGGGAAGTACCAGGGGCTGCGCTCGACAAACTCGCTTGGCCTCACCAGAAGCCGACACGTGCCTCTCTCCTCCGTTTCTTCCTCTTCGCTCATTCGAGCCGTCGCTACGGTGCGTTTTCGAACACCTGATCCTCCCTCTGTTTTGTTTGGCATCTGTTTGTTTGCTCAGAAAATGCGAGAAAATGAATAATTGTAAGAAAGATGATAAATTAATGTACTTTTGTGAGAGGTTCAGCCAAAATGTGGTTCAATTTAAGCACTTTGATTCAATTTTTTGGCCGATTGGGGCGCTCATTATTTGAATTTAATTTTGTAAATTACTGCAGCCGTCACTGTCAAAATTGTTTACCGAGTTATCAAAACATGGGTCGATGTGAATTATTCAATTTAAAATTATTACAAAAATTATTTAAGTTCATCAAATCTCCATCAAATGCATAACTTTCTTGAGTTTTTGTCAATTGGTGGCGAAACATTAGGCTCCGAGGGGAAAATGCGGAACGAATGCTTGTTAGGTTGCTTGTTGTTGGTTGTTTGTAGGAAGTGTGCTTGTTTTCATAGGTTCTGTGTTTTGCAGCCGGCAAAGCCTGAGACGAAGCGGAGTAAGGTTGAAATATTCAAAGAACAGAGCAATTTTATAAGATACCCTCTTAATGAAGAGATTTTGACGGATGCCCCAAACATTAATGAGGCTGCTACACAACTCATTAAGTTCCATGGGAGTTATCAACAATATAATCGAGATGAACGTGGTGGAAGGTCATACTCGTTTATGCTTCGTACCAAAAACCCTTGTGGGAAAGTGTCAAACCAACTGTACTTGACCATGGATGATCTTGCCGATCAGTTTGGAATTGGTACCCTTCGTTTGACCACAAGACAGACGTTTCAGCTCCATGGGGTTCTGAAAAAGGATTTAAAGACTGTAATGAGTAGTATCATTAGAAGCATGGGTTCAACTCTTGGCGCCTGTGGCGATCTTAACAGAAATGTTCTTGCTCCTCCTGCTCCAATACAAAGAAAGGATTACCTTTGCGCACAGCAGACTGCAGAGAACATTGCAGCATTGCTGACTCCACAGTCTGGATTTTACTATGATGTGTGGGTGGATGGAGAGAAGTTCCTGACCGCAGAGCCTCCTGATGTAACAAAGGCCCGCAATGATAATACTCATGGAACAAACTTCCCTGATTCACCCGAGCCCATTTATGGAACTCAGTTCTTGCCCAGGAAGTTTAAAGTTGCAGTTACGGTGCCAACAGACAACTCGGTGGATATTCTCACAAATGATATTGGGGTTGTGGTCGTTACTGATGATAACGGGGAGCCTCAAGGGTTCAACCTATATGTAAGATGAAGTTATGCTCTAACGTTTATATTTGAGCTAATTTTCTCCACAAAACATGATTTCTGATTATTTCCTCTGCAGGTTGGTGGTGGTATGGGAAGGACACATAGGATGGAATCCACTTTTCCCCGTCTGGCTGAGCCATTGGGTTATGTCCCTAAAGAGGATATCCTATATGCCATTAAGGCTATAGTTGTTACACAACGTGAAAATGGGAGAAGAGATGATCGGAGGTATAGTAGAATGAAATATTTGATCAGCTCATGGGGGATTGAAAAGTTCAGAAGTGTAGTGGAACAGTATTACGGAAAGAAATTTGAGCCTTTCCGTGAGTTGCCGGAGTGGGAATTCAAAAGTCACTTGGGATGGCACAAGCAGGTTTGTTCTTTGGTTTTCACATATAGAATTGAATGTCCTTGATTCCGTCTTATGTTTCATATTGCATAGCGCTGTGTCCTGACTATTTATATCTTTGTTTGATAGGGTGATGGCAGTTATTATTGTGGGCTTCATGTCGATAATGGTCGGATTGGGGGAGTTATGAAGCAGGCATTAAGAGAGGTTATAGAAAAGTATAACTTGAGTATAAGGCTCACACCAAACCAGAACATCATATTATGTGATATTCGCAGTGCATGGAAGCGTCCCATCACCACAGTTCTTGCAAAAGCCGGGCTGCTGGTAAGATGTGTTTTTATATATTTATTTTTATTTACTCCTAATCTGTGAAATAAATTTCACTGCTAAGTGAACCTTTACAACTCAGTAGGATGTCGTGTCTGATTCACCTGCTATGCTGTCCATCTGGAATGATGCTGTGAATTATTTTGCGTTAGATGTTGATTCTTCTACTGCGTTTTGCATAATATAGTAAGCTGCAAATGATTTTATGATAGGATTTAGAGGGTAAAATCATGTAGGCCCCATTGATATCATTGATCTCATGGGATATCTTTCTTTATTCTCTGTTTGAATCTTTTAAACTCGGAGAGTGATCTGGACTTAAGAAAACAATTGTTAGTTTAACTTATTTGTTCTTAGTTTACTTGAACTGTTTGAGACGTGTTGTCTCTATTATAAAAATGTTCTTTGGGTATTCTTATCCCAAAAAAAAAAAGAAAAATTGCATTGAGGTTCTGAGTTTTCATAAATGGGGATAATACTGATCAGTTCCAATTGTGGCAGCATCCTAGGTTTGTAGACCCCCTCAACTTAACTGCCATGGCATGCCCAGCCTTCCCACTATGCCCACTGGCAATAACTGAAGCTGAACGAGGTATACCTGACATTCTTAAGCGGGTTCGAGCAGTCTTTGAGAAGGTATTACCATAATAACAAGCACGTTCCACAAAGCACTAAAAAAAGGTGGAAAATCAAGATAATTTATTGTTAACGAATTAGATTGCATGTGGTAAATATTACTTTTGGATTTCAGGTTGGTTTGAAGTACAATGAATCAGTAGTAATAAGGATTACTGGATGCCCTAATGGTTGTGCTAGGCCCTACATGGCTGAACTTGGACTAGTTGGTGATGGTCCAAATAGCTATCAGGTAATTCAAATTCCAGCACATCTGTCGCAATATTGATCGTGCTCAAGTCCAGATTATCAAGAAAGCAACTGAACGTTTTTTTTCATTTCTCTGGTTGTGTTCAAATAGATCTGGCTTGGAGGAACACCCAATCAAACCTCAATCGCAAAATCCTTCATGAACAAGGTCAAGGTTCAAGACCTTGAAAAGGTTTTCGAACCTTTGTTTTATTACTGGAAACGTAAGCGACAATCTAAAGAGTCATTTGGTGACTTCACAAACCGCTTGGTAAGTTGTAAAATAAGATTATAAGATTATATGTAGGCCCTCCAAGGATGAAGGTGGTGGTTTAATCTCAAATACTGGTTTAATCTATGGTTGTGACTCTAATTGGTATTGTTATCAGGGATTTGAAAAACTTCAAGAGTTGGTTGACAAATGGGAAGGTCCAGAGGCTTCACCAGCACGTTACAACCTGAAACTTTTTGCTGATAAGGAGACGTATGAAGCTGTGGATGAGCTTGCAAAGCTGCAGAATAAGAATGCTCACCAGTTAGCAATGGAAGTTATT
The DNA here is from genome assembly GCF_041283825.1 of Pyrus communis. Lineage (NCBI taxonomy): Eukaryota > Viridiplantae > Streptophyta > Magnoliopsida > Rosales > Rosaceae > Pyrus > Pyrus communis. The sequence goes on from NC_142567.1 coordinate 10,279,792, forward strand.
CGCAATTTTGTTGTTTCCCAGAAAAATGGGAAAAGCCAATGAGTTTGCAACGAACATTGTTCTGCAGTCTTTGATGCTGCCCGGCAAAGTTGCCAAGGCGAATGATGGACAATGTCCCTGATTCTCTCTCCAAGCTGTTACTCTTCGGTAACAAAAGGAACGAATTAGGGTACTGGATTTGGCATCATTTTGTATGAAGGTTTTGCGTCTTGTGATTTTTCTTAGACCCTGAGTTGTATAAATAGCTTGGATTGTGTTTCCTGTATTCGGGCTAAAATCCTGATCCTTAGTTATTGTTATGGTTTAATAAAATCTCGGTTTTCGGCTGTTTAGATTGTTCACATGTTTTCGACAGACTCTCAATCCAAAAGAAAAAAAAAAAGTTAGAATGTATGTTACGCGAAGCTGTTGGACAACGGAGGATTTGTATGTGTAACCTCACTCCTGGGTTGCACATACTCGCAGTTTGTTTCTTCACTGAGGCGTTTTGGGCATACCTGGACCTGGTAAAAAACTTGCCTATCACGGTTGTATATCATCGGTATCTCTCTCATCACGTTAAGAATCTTATAAACCTGTGGCATGGAAGTTTTAACTCACTAAGCTCGATCGAAACAAGCGATGCGTGCTTCCAACGCTTCGGTTTGCAACTTGACTGGTGTTGCCGCTTCGGTCTTCTCTACGAGGAGTGGTGGTGGTATAGGTTTCAGAAAGCGAGTCACTGCTCACTAGTATGTAGCAACTAGCAAGTACCACACGACCCCAGGGACTAGCAGCATATTGTACCCATCATTTGTGGCGCAGCAGTTCATATGAGTCTAGCATACCATTCAAGAAAGGTCAGAACTTATCATAAACTCCCCGTAAAAGATGTAGTTCTTCTATCCATATTGTTGACAATATATCGGTACGTTTTGTTGACTACGTACTATAACATCGTATCAATGACATATTGCTAGAACGAATGTTCGTTCCATAGTCGGACTACAAAATTACCAACTAAAACAGGAAGCTCTGCCCATGCCTCAGAAAGGTATTAAGTTTGCGGGTTTTAACCTAGATCATAAATTTTCTTGGTAGGATGCCCGTTCTTCTGTTTCCATTACTGCTAATAATATTGATAACATGTCAATATGTTTTGCTGGTTACAATGCTATTGATACATTATCGTTGACATATTGGACCTTAATTCCATAGTTGGACGATAGAACTAATTTTTTTTAGTACCTAAAATAGTGAATTTGATTCCAGAAACTCTATATCGTAGTGTTTGTTTAATATAAAAGTGATATTAACACAAGATCTTGGTTTAGAGGCGTTTTAACTACTTGAGCCACCAGCCCCTCTGTTTCGCACCGGTAGCAACATAGCAAAAGCAAAATAAGGTGTGACATAAACATGTAATAAGAGAAGGGGAAGAAGGCATGCAGATTAACAGGGTTGTCCCAACAAAAATTACAAGAGCATCATATATAGTTGTACAACAATTATAATACAACCACCATGAGTGACTGAATCAAAGAAAATGAAAGTACGTAGTGGTTTCCTCAGTTGCGACAGATACGAGCAGTTGGCATGGTGACGCAAACAGGAGCATACTTCTCCTTGGCTTCTTTGGTCCCCCTCTTTGGCTCATCCGCCAAGGCAGCCTTGGCAAGAGAGCAGGCCGCCGCAGCCGCAGCCGCAAACATCAAGTCCCTCCTTCCACTGCTGTTGCTGCTCCCTTCCTTCTTTGTTTCTCCCTCTGAGGGTCTGGCTACGGCCTTGGCCACGACGAGGCTCCGGCGGCTGGAAGTTGAAGGTTTGGCGACGGTTGAGACTGAGCCTGCAGTCAGGAATGAGGCGGCTGTCATGGTCATGGATGCCATCTCTGCAAATGTTAGCTTTTAGTTTTTGACTCTCTATCGTTCTATCTGATTTGCGGTATGAGTGAAGTGAAATTCTGAGCTAGTTTAAAGTCCAAAGTGGCAAGAGTATGTGTTTCTTGGAAGACCATCATCCACTTCCTTATCGACATAAATATTATGGCCAACGGGTTGTTGCCACGTGTCTTAATTTATCTTTCTTGAAAATCCTTTGCAGCTAAACAAAGGCAGACGCAGTGGAATGGAGTTCTCAAATTTTAGGATAATCCACCAAATACAGAGTCCACTCTATTTGGGATATTTTACCCTATTTACTACTTGAAATGGAAGAATGGTAAGAAATCAACAAATTTTTTACACCTTTGAATTGAATAAATAAAAATAAAAAAAAGAATTAAGTGACATGAATAAACACGATTGTGTAGAGATAGAAAAATGGTGTATAAGAAATATTTTTCTTATGTTGCAAATGACACTCAAATCTATGATTGACACGGCTATATCCCAAATCCAACCCAGAACACACATCAATTCATTTTGGCCTGCAAAAGCTCCATCAACCATGGCAACAACCATGTCAATTTTGAGTCAGAGTCCAAATCGTTGACGCTAACGTCAATTGGGACATTTATTTATTTTGCGTCAGGAGCATGTAACACAAGCACCTAATATGGAGAGTTGCGCGGCATTTTTTTACATGGGACCCACCATAAAGTTATGATGGACTATCAATAGCTGTTATAACATTATGTTTGGATAAAAAAATTAAATAACGGAATTTTATTTTATAGAATTTATGAATTTTCTTGTTTGACTAACTTAAAAGAACAATAGAATTTGAATACATAATTTATTATTTCTAAACTCTCACTTATAAAAATTTGGAAATTACATATATTTACATAGAATTTAACCTTGGGAATTGGAGGTCCCAAATTTCAAGTTTTTCTTCCACATGGAAATTCTAAATTTTTATGTTTATGAATCCAAATAAAGAAATTGGTACATGTTAATTTATAAATTCTAACTTTTGTCAAAATTCTAAGTTAATATTTTCCTTATTCAACGTAGTGTAATATGATCGCACTACGAGGAGAATGGTTGTTGCTAGAAGCATTGTCGCAGATATAGATGTCGTGGGATGACCTTTGATTTCACTCTTGAGGCACGTTTGGTGGAACGGAGTGATACTCATTAAACACATCAAACAACAATCTTGGATTTAATTTCATTTTAAAAGCTAATAACATGTCTCATCCAACCTACCAAACGGATCCTTAATGACCCAACTTGCAAGTCCTTCAGCACATTGCAGGAGGGAAAGGGGATTACGAGTGTCGGAGACCACGGGAGGGCGTTAAGTAACCTGTGGAGACGCCACTAGCAAGGAGTAGGAAACCCCGACCGAGTCCATGCTTCTCCATCTTCAATCTCAGAAAACTTCACCGTATGCTTTGCTCATCTTTAACTATAATAGGGGTGACGATGATGTAATTTTGAGAAAAGGATAATGCTACAACAAAATTAACGGGAGCGAATTGTACTGCGCTCTAGTGGTATTTTCAATCACTGTCCTTAGGTTTGACTCCCTTAAATTGCGTGTTCCATACCAAAATATTATGTCCTACAGAGTGAGTATGAACCACCACACAAGGTTTACAAGGCAAATGAACACATTAGTAAGAAGGGGCAAATGCTTAAAGAACAAAACAAAAGTATCGGAGCTCTTGTTAAGTCCAAAAATTTCAGCAAGGTAACATGATTGAATCCGACATCGATCAAAATTACCACAAAAGAACGACAAATTATAAACGTTAATCATTCTTAGACAAAAACAAAAGACAACATATTAATGTCTTCAAACCTAGAAAACTCAAAACCAAGATTTCATCTTTAAAGGAATACTAGGATCTCTCACACTAGGCTTCTACTTTCTCAACATCTTCGATAAGAAGGGGTTTAGTTGGCTTTCCCAGAAAGTCGGTGAACTCCTGGAACGGAGAACTGGTGAAGCGTGTCTCTTTCCAGAACTCAGGTGTCAAGAAACCATAAGTCTTCAGGAGGCAATCGAAAGTGGCCTGCGACAATTGAAAGAACACTGATCAGATATCATGCACACAATATGAAATTAAACAAACACTTCAACCAGTTTTGTCATCACATCAAAAAATAAAAAAAATGGGTTTGTTCTGAGGGAAACGGCAAATTAAGAATTAGCACAACTACAAAGGAATCAGCAATGTAGCTTTACTTGGTTTTCATGTTAAGGAGTTTGATTATCCTAATACTAAATCATTGATCTCCGCACCGTTTGAAAACATAACTTCGGCATCATGCAGCCATCACCTATGAGCAAGTACTATCCTCTATATTAATGACTCACGACATAGTATTGACTAGCCGAATTAATAGTCAGAACCATAGACTAAACACGCAAAAACTTGGTAGCAGGGCTTTGAATTTCATCTCATTCATGCATACCATATGCAAAATAACAAAAGAGATCCTCCAAACACATTAATAGTTCAAACCATCACTAGTAAAGGTAAACGAAATTTGCAATCTCGTGTCTTGTATCATGACGACATATCGAAAATATATCATCATATCCCAATACGATATATCTAGATAATGTATCACTTCAACTAAAAGCATTGCAGGAAGGGTTTCAACAAAGATTTCAACTTTTAAAAACAAAGCAATCTACATTTTAAACAATACAAGTAGCTTGCTACAACGGGCCGAGATTGCAAATCTTCACAAGTACAATTTTATGGATATAAACACTGTGATCATACATCAGCCAACACACTGCAACAAGCCTAATTCTCAGAGTAAAGAGCTCTTTGTCAACGATATGAATAAACAGTTTGTCAAACATTTCAAATTAGCACAACGATATATATATCAATCAATGCAAACAATATCAAATAAATAATTGAACACAATTTGGTATCAATAATAATCGAAAGTCTCGAAAGATATATACCTTGACGAAATTGCCGAGGGTCTTGGTGGAGCCACGGGATGAAGTGAAGACATCATCAATACCAGCAAACTGCAACACCTTCTTGGGCACACGGGCAGCCACAATCCCGGAACCACGGGGAGCGGGCACCATCCTCACCGTGACAGACCCACACTTCCCGGTCACCTTACACGGCACTGTATGGGGCTTACCAATCTTGTTACCCCAGTAACCTCTCCTCACCGGAATCACAGACAGCTTAGCCAATATAATTGCACCGCGAATCGCAGTCGCCACCTCCTTGCTGCACTTCACGCCGAGCCCGACGTGCCCGTTCGTGTCCCCGACCACCACGAAGGCCTTGAACCGGGTTCGCTGACCGGCCCGGGTCTGCTTCTGCACCGGCATAATCTTCATGACCTCATCCTTCAGACTGCCGGGGGTGACGAGAGTGTCGATGATCTGGTGCTCCTTGATGGGGAGGGAGTGCAGATAGATCTGCTCCAGGCTGCGGATCTTGCCCTCCTTCACAAGGCGGCCTAGCTTCGTCACTGGGACCCACTTCTCTTCCTCTTCGCGTCGGCCGGGTCGGCGTCCGCGCCCGCGTCCACCACGGTCACCGCGTCCACCGCGGTCACCGAATCCACGACCGAATCCGCCGCGGCCTCTCTCAGCTGGTCTCTCTGCCATTATTGAGGGTTATGGGTTGTGAGAAGAATGGAGGGGAAGGGGAGAGGAGAGAGAGCAAACGGCAGGAGTGAGGGTTTGGGGTTGCGGAGAAATGGTTATCTTTGTTTTTATAGATGCTAGGGTTAGGGTTTGTAAATGGAGTTCTTGGTCTGCTCTGGTTTTCTGAGTGGCCCCCTTGGGCTAATTGGGCTTCTGCTTAGTTATGGGCCTTGGGCCATTATTTCTGCCAAAATGGAACAGTGTATTAGGTAATCGTTTCAGATAAGCATTACGCAATTGGATGATGGAATCGGAATGAGCATGAATCGATTAAAAAAAAAATCCAAGTTGTTGTCGCTAATAATATTTAGGAATGTAATTGTATAAATTTAGACATAAATTTTGGGAACCACTCACTTGCAGCACTAGTACAGCAAGGGCAGAAGAATACAGCCCTTGTAGATAGCTGCGGAATTTGTTTAGGGTTTTTGTTCTTTTACGACCTAGCTCTAGATGCCGAGTAGGATTGTACGCCCAAAATACTTGTTTATAATTCAATAAGGATTTACAACATATACACATACAAACCTTGTTCTACAAGGAAGGCTATAACACAATATAATTCTTTCCTAATAAAGGACTCCTGCTATAAAGGTGGATAACCCACTTGAAGAAAAAGTCATCGACACTCAACAAATATTGAAGTTATGCTGCCTACTTTCACACTTTTTAACCTCAACAAAGAAGATATAGTTTCTCTATATAAAGACTTATCAGCTTACAAATAGAATAGAAAGGCATAGATACAATGTATTGTTTCTATTACTTTGTAATTTCAGTATGATAATGAGAGAATGAGAGAGACTATTGCTACTGCCCCTAAGGACGTAAGCACACTTGCCGAACCTCGTAAATATTGTGTCTTATTTACTTTATGTCCACTGCACACGTATCCCCATTTTCACAACAACTCCTATAATATCTCTAAGGATTCCTACAATAGCTACTCTTAACGACTCATTTTAACACTCCCTCTCAAGTTGGCGCATAAATATCACACATGCCCAACTTGACATCTGAGTCATTAAACACTTACTACCCTCGACATGGATAAGAAAGTCTGTAAGATGTTCGCCAGAGTTTTCAAACGGTATAGCACAATCTTCTTCTCCAGATTCTCCTTAATAAAGTGTTTGTTAACATCCACATGTTTCGTTCTATCATGCTATACTGGATTGTCTGTAATGTCCATGGCAGACTTATTATCACAATATAACTTCATTGCATCATTCGGCTTAAACCCAAGTCCCCAAAGTAGTTTCCGTAACCAAAGGATCTCAAAAATCCTTTAAGCCATACCTCCATAATCAGTTTTAGCAAATGCTCATGACACCACTTTTTGTTTCTTACTGCCCATGTAACCAAATTCCTCCAACAAACATATAATATCCAGAAGTAGAGCGCCTATAAGTAACATCACCTACTCAATACATATATGTAAATCATTCGATTTCTAGATGTCTGAGTTTTCCATATAAAATTCCTTTATAAGGTGCATATTTCAAATATGCTAAAAAATGCATAATAGTAGCCCTATGATCTTTACTTGGTGAATGCATGAATTAACTTACAACACTCACCGCATAGGTAATATCAGGGCGAGTATGAGCTAAATAAATTAATCTCCCTATTAGCCTCTGATAACTACTTTTAACAACAGGCACCTGATCGGATAAACACCCAGATGATGTTTTTCTACAATAGGGTTGTACATAGGTTTACACCCTAGCATACCAGTTTCTTTTAACAAATCTAATACATATTTCCATTGAGATAAGAAAATACATTTGGACGAGCGAGCAACCTTAACTCCAAGAAGTACTATCTCCCAAGTTTCTCATCTCAAACTCTGATGCAAGATTCTCCTGCAATCTAATTATCTTATTTGTCCCCTGTAATAATCATGTCATCTACATAGATAATCAGTGTAGTTACTTTGTTCAATCTACGCTTCATAAATAATGTATGATTTGAATTACTCTGATAATATCCATTTTTCTTTATTGCCTGAGTGAACCTATCGAGCCACACACGGGGTGATTGCTTAAGCCCATAGAGAGACTTATGCAATCTACACACTCATTCTTCCCATTCACATCATATCCATGAAGAAAATTATATATACTTCTTCTTCTAGATTTCCATGAAGGAAAGCATTCTTCACATTAAAGTGTTTTAGTGGCCAATCCATGTTTGCAGCTAAAGAGATTCAAACACGTACCGTATTTATCTTCGCTATTGGTGAAACATTTCACGGTAATCTACCTAATACTTTTAAGTATAACCTTTACCACCAACCTTGTTTTGCATCTGTCAATTAATCTGTCAACCCTGTATTTAATTGTGACATGTTGTCACAATAGGTAATCGTTGGTCCCTTTTGGTCATTACCAAGTACTTCAAACATACTTTCTGAGCCACACAGCTCAACATGAGCTTGCAGCTGCTACCACAAACTCAGCTTCAGTTGAGAAAGTGTCACTATTTATTGCTTCTTGGGGGACCATGATATTGCACCAGAATTAAGCATGAACGCATAGTTAAAAGTGCTTTTACGATCATCTATATCACCTACATAGTCACTGTCTGTGTACCCAACAAAACCAACATCATTTGCCCTTTTATAGAACACACCATAATCAATTGTCCCCTTCACATATATGAGGATTCTTCTAGCTGCATTGAGATGCATTTTAATTGGTTTTTCCATATATTGACTTACGAGAATCACTGCATATATGATCTTAAGCCTCATGGAGGATAAACACATAAGTCTGCCAATGAGTTGCTTATAGAAAGTATCGTCAACCTCTTTCCCATATTTATCTTTTGTACAACTTTAAATCGAGTTCAATTGTAGTTCCAAATGATATTGTGGAGGATGTTGTTGATGGCCGTGTTCAAGTCCGTATACTGCCTCGGCCTCGACAGATTTGGTTTATCTTTTCGTCTCATTCTGTCATTCTGACGGGGTGATTGAGGCAAACTGTTACGGTATTCCCTTTTGTGTTTAAGCTTCTTGCTGCATTCTTAATCAAGAACCTTCTTTCTTGTTTTGTCGTCCTAGTTAGTGAGGTTGTCTACTACATTGAAACATTCCACCAAGGTGACATTGTCATATTTCCTCTTGTTCAGCTTTTGATATAGAGGCAAGTGGACATACAGTCCCGCTTGAAGGCTATAGTGGCAAGCTTGTCATCTGGCCTCTCTACCTTAATCAATTCTACGTGGAATCACTTTAGGTAAACCCTAAGACTTTTGTCCTTGCTTTAAGCTACCATGTTGAATATTGCCTTATGTCATTTCCGGACATCGCGGTACACCAGATAGGTGTTGGTGAATATGTCAACCAAGATTTAAAAACAGTCGATCGAATGAGCTAATAATTTGGGTCGGAGTCGCTATAGAAGTGTTTGAATCTGGACTTAGAAAACTTATCTAGCAGAGGCACATATTTGATTGTTGAGGAGAGTGGGCTTCTGACTTTCATGTCGACCCGACCAGGGGTACGAGGTGGAGTTTTCCTTGGGGCATCCCTAGTCATGTCGTGATTCTGGAGCTGGTGTCTCTTTGGCTTCTCCAAGGACTTTGGTTCGTCAAAGCTCAAATGTTGTGGTTCCATCTTGGGAACTGTTGCAGTGTCCAAGAGACTAGGGTTGCATGGAATCTATATCCCGTTTGCAATGGTGCAGTTGGCAGTTTGATCATTATGAAGAACTTTTATACTAAGATCAACGATGTCTGCTGGAGTTTGAGTAAAAGTTGACTCGGTGAGTTGTCCGTTTAGAGTTATGGTACTTATATTGTCGTAATTGAAGACATGAATTTGAGTCTGTGGAGTGGTCCTGCTGGAGCTTTCTAGAGCTTTCATTCTTTTCTTGACATCCATAAAGTTTGCGTGACTCTTAGAAAAGCAGTATAGTCATGCTGCAACTTATCAACAGAAACGTTGATCTTTATTAAAGTATCCCATACTTTCTACAGAGTAGGAGGCGGTTCAGCAATCGAAGCACCAAGGTAGAGTTGTCCTGGGGTGGTTGCAGCATCCGAAATTTGATTGCTTGCCCCTGGAGTGGTGGTAGAGTCAGGAACATGATTATTCTCAACGGGTGCGATGGAAACATCAGGGCAAAGTTGTCCTCAATCGCCTTGTTAACGTTGGAGTTAACAGAGCCTTCTTCTGTGTTCATGGTTGTGGTAACGTGATTTGGTCTGGAGGAATATGAGTTCATTCTCAATGAAAGCACCAATTATTGGAACCAAATTCGCACACCGCGTAGGAGGTGGAGATGCACAAATCTAAGTAACCTGTAAAAGAACAAACAATTGTGAGCAAGCCTATGACCGGAGGGGGATGTGCTGGTCAAATACTTTCCGACGGTCAAGTTAGTAAACACTATAAGACTTAAGTGATGGGCAAGAGAATGAGTACGTGATAATTGCTTTACCAAAGATAAACCTCAGAAAGATATATTTATACTAGTTGAGGAGAGGAACTTTTAGGATATTAGAAACCTTATTAAATTAGGAGAATCCCATAGCATATCTCACCAATCCTTAGATGGTAGAACTCCAAGATTATAGGAAACCTATTGATTCCTTTCTGGATTAGGTTTTTGTATATTGCGGAATAAGCATAGTCAATCTCAGCGCAGTCATTAGATTTCGCCCATGATTTCAGAACAGGATGACTACTGGCACTGCGACTCTATTTATTTATCTCCTTATCGAACGATGTTAATTCCATTACCTGACTACTGAGGTATGCATATTCCGATCCGTTTTAATCCGACCCTGAAAAATCATGATCCCACAAATTAAAACGATCTTCTCTTCATCTTTCAAATAATCAACGGATCGATTATATCATTTTCTGTCTTTGGTGCTTATAGAAGACTTTGCTGGTGTTCTATGAGCGGGTGCAACGACGTGAAGACCTTGCGAGTGTCCATGTACGAGTAGCATATGAAGGGAGCTTGCGGACACATCTTTTCTGCGAATTTTTCTCCGTCGGTGACGACAATAACTACACCTTCTTATATGCACTTTGCACAGCAGAGTTCTTCGTCGGCATCTTGGACAACTCATGCACCATTTTTGGTGGACTTTGCACATGAGTGCAACCTTTCTTATCCAACGACTAGCAGCAACGCCTTTTTGATGAATCACTTTTTCATCCTTATTTCCTTTTGAAAGCAAAGTACTTGATCAACAACTTGTTTTTGAAGGAAAATGAATTTGATCAGTACACTTTTCTGTCTTTTCTTCTCGAACCATGCTTCTTATATACGCAATCAGATAACAACGGTTGGCAAAGCACCACTATACTTATGTTATGCTGCGTACTGTGGAAGGCTGTGAAAGTGTGTGGGTGAGAAACCACCTCCACATAGATGCTTCAAGAAGTGTGGGTTTCTGATTGCAGAGATGTGGGAGAGAGTCCCACGTTTCCTTTATTTTTATCTCAACTCCTCCCAATATGTTATGGAGACTAAATTTTAAAATAAATGACGTATTACCAATAAGAAATAACTACTTTAATCAACACTTCATGTAATCATCCAATCATCAACAACCACATCATTTAGTTTACAAAATTTAGTCTTCCTAACCTCACAATTTAACATCAATTATCATGTCAACAATATAGAATATTATACCACAAATATGAAGTGGCAGAGAGTCAGTAAAGAATCTCAATTTTAATAGTCCCTAATTTCTCTTTATTTAATTAGAAGAACATTTCTTTGTAAACATGGATCATGGATTGACCAATAGCCCACACGGCCACATTATAACTGGCTTTTTATTTTTAATTGATAACCAACCCAAATATGAGTAAAGCCCAATCTCTTCTTTGTAAAAATTTATGGCTCAACAAAATTTTTGTTAATAATTTCGTGAATAATTCAACCCTATGCCTATCATGATCTTTTTAGAATAAGTAGATCTAAACTTAAAAACAACTTCGTTTCCACACCCAAAAAAAAAAAAAAAAAAAAGCCTTAAAAACAACTTTGACCTGATGATTCAATTGTGAAAATAATCCATGTCATGAATACTCCCCCAAAACTCAAAGGATGGTAAATAAAATCAATGTTCAACAATAAAACCTAACTTGAATGTTGACTTCCCATACCCAAAATTCACTGTCATGGACTTCAACCCAAAAACGAAAGACAACAAACCATGGTTACTTAACATTAAGGTAAGAAACACTGAAAATATGACTTTAACCCCTGAAATTTAATTTTCTTCACATAAAACCCATCATAAGTTTTTTACTCAAATAAAACTTATTAACTAGGTTCCATATCAGCAAATTCATTAATTATATTTGACTTTACACATTTAAAAATTTTCGATGTCCAAAACACCCCTATTTGAATGTTTGATGTACACAATTAGTAAGAGAGAATTAATGATTTTACGAAAAATAATAAATAATAAATTTATTGCCTAATATATAATAACAACAAAACATGCCTAATATATGTAATAATTCATGCTTTGTTAAGTCAACAAATTATATTTTACATATAAATGTAGGTAAATTATTTCACACACATATATATAACCAAAAAAAACAAAAAAAAGCCTGGTATACGTAAAAATTCGTGCAAAATAATTTACCTACAAAAAATGTTATTTGATTCAGTGCACCTATTATTCGAATTTTAAAATGTTAGATTGCTTAAGAAAAAAAGCAAAATAATTTCCCCATTATATGTAAAATACATACAAAATAATTTACCTACATAATAAAGCAAACCCAATGTAAGCAAAATAGATGCAAAATAACGTACCAACATAAAATAAAAAATAAAAAAAATTATTATTTTATTCAATACTATTTTACCTATTCTTTTGTCCACATAATAATAAAATGTGCCCAATATATATGATGATACCTACAAAATATATGTTATTTGCTCATCATAAATTTACATATAGGTAGATTAATTAGTATAATATGTTTGATCATATATGTAGTACTGTGCATATACATATACACATATATATATAGGTAAACTATATATATATATATATATGTATATATATATGTATATATTGAGCTTGTGGTAGTACTATATACATTTGAACGTATATATATATATATGTGTGTGTGTGTGTGTGTGTGTGTGTGTTAGGGGTAATAATATGCAATAAATTATTTATTCATTGTAATTAAGGTGAGTAATAATATTTATTGATTTATTTTGAATATTGTGGTACAAGTTGTAAATATTTTGTATTAATAGGTCAATTACTTTCCTACATGGCAAGCACTTCTAAATTTGACCTTTATTTGGATGTTTATAATTAGGTGGGTTTTTATATAGGAAATAAGAGTTGTAAGGGTCTATATCTAAAGAACCCTTATAATAATTTAGAAGATAAGGAGTTTCGAACTTAGGATGCATGGGTAACCCTCAAATTTCTGTGAACATTCATATAGAACTATTGACTTGACGGGCATCAAGCTTTGGCACTCCATTCAGATAAATTTTGGGCAAATACAACTTATTCTTTTGAACCTTTCACTCTCTACAATGATCTCTCTCTTTTCTTAATATCTTGTGTGGATAACATCTACTTATCATAATTCTATCACAAGTACAATGAAAATTAGGTTCCTCCATGATTTTCTTGTATCCCAACACGCGTGCCATTTTGGAGGAAGGACAGTCAACCAGTGAATGAAAACATGATTTCTTGGTTATTTATAGTAGGAAAGCCACCCGATCGAAATTCAGATCTATAGTCAAATCCAGAAGCATAGATTGGATTGTTCCTCAAACGCAATGAATTAGTAGAACTAACCAACGGGTTGATGGTAGGAGTGGGCACAAAAACATACTGATTAGCCTGAGGAAAATGTACTTTATGGTTACCTAAGGAACAACCTTCGGACGGAGAAACTGTCGTAACAGAGTTGGTGAGCGAAAACACGATTTCCATGAGTGGAAACGAATCCAATCCATTTCCAGCACAAGACGAGCAGGTCATCTCGGATTCGTAGAAGTTTTCATATATATCAGGCTGCTGGTCTTCAAAGAAAACCAAGTTGTTGCAGTCACTCCATCGTAGGTTGATGGGAGTAGAAACAATGGGGAGTTGGAACTCTTTCCCGCAAAGATCGACCACGTCAAACCATGTTTGATCAAATGGTTGAGTTCCATTCTCTTGTGGGTTATCCATAGAAGAAGAGAAGGCTCGTTGATCACTCGCAGAAAAAAGAACGAAATTCTCACGAAGCCTTACATCTCTCTTATAATATTAAACAGCGATGGGTCATTTATTTTTACATCTACCTAGATATGGCCACAAAGTCAGATACCAAAATTGAGAAGAAAAAAAAAAAAAAAAAAAAAAATATATATATATATATATACACACACAATATATGCACCGTCAATTGTTTGAGTTGTCCAAATCAAAGAATCTAGTCAATTTCGTTTAACGTCATTTATTCCTAAACCAAACAACCCTTGACAAATGCTTGATATCATCTCTAGGATTGAATCTCAATGACTAGATATGAATTTTCCGTGACATCCATATAAAGATACAACTTCCATACAAATATATGATTTTCTTATACAGATGTTGTGTGTGTGTGTGTTCTTGATTTTGTACGTATGTACCTGGAGTTTTTAAATTTTGAATAGAGCCATATAGTTTACGTAAACTTGTAATGAGCTCCCCTCTGTCAGATCGGTCAATGAGGGCCGAAAAGTTGACGTGAGTAGGTGCCAAGCGCATGCAAGGATAATATACACGTTTTAGGTTAGTAGGAAAGCACATCCTTGTGCTAAATATATTACTCTTTTGTTCACTTTTTGACAGATTTCCGCTGAAGTTTATCAAAAGAGTGAAAATAGAGTTATTGCAAAAGTAAGTAACATCTCTACCTCTTTTTTACCTCTGTATCTCGTACACACACACACACACAAATGAAAATATAATTACACACCAATAAAGGATTGAACAAAAACTCGCTATATACAACATTTTTTTATAGGGAGGAGCAATGGCGGATTCAGGAAAAATATTTCCAGGGGTCATATGTAAAAGTTTACAAACATTTCTTAGACATATACTAACCTTAAAAATTAAATCATAGTTCCATCATTCATAACCTATAGAACAAATATCAATACAGGTTACAATAATCCCATACACATTTTTATATTTTGAAAATGTTGCATTATAGCTTCATTGTCAATGGAAGAAAAAACATTGTTCTCAATATAAACCATCATACTATCACTCAGCCATTGATCTCTCATTCGGTTACGCAATGGAGTCTTCACAATATTCATAGCGGGAAAAAACTCTCTCCACTGAAGCAGGAGCAACTGGTAGAACTAAAGCCAATGTAATTAGCAAATACACATGATTATATACTCTATTCCTCCTTGTCTCCACCATTTTTTTGCAAGGCTACCAAATCCTTTCAATTGAGAAAATTCACTACTCGAACACATATCAAAAATATAATGCCCAAGTTGATCTTCAAGTGCCAAGAGTTGACAAGTAGTAAATTCATTCGGATAAAATTGAGCAAAAAAAAAAGGGTTTTGTTCAACAAAAGCAGAGAATGAATCATCCGAGCTCAAACTTACCAAACAAAGAAGCAACTCTGTATTTACCTCATCAAGGAGACTATTTATTTCCACAAGTTGCTTATGAACGATAGCAATAAAGAGTTCCACATGATAATGATGGAAGTTTGTGATTCTTTGAGCTCCACGCCGTGATCTCCCTGGAGTAACATATCCATCATCCATGCGTTTATTTTTTTTGGCTCTTGGTGTTTATTCTTTTTAATTAAACTAAGGGTCCAAAACTATGTCGTTTTGACAAAGTAATATTTATTAAAAAAAATAATAAGAAGAGCCACTCTTACAGTTGGAGGGCATGTATAAAGCTAACTCCAATCTTCAAAGGGGCACCACCCAAGTTATCCATGGACATTCACCGATGTTCAAGGGGTTAGCACCCAAGTTATCCATAGACATTCACCGAAGTTCGGGAGGTCAGCTGACCCCCTGCCCCTCAATGCATTTGCCTATAGGGATGAGGTCTTACTCGCCTCAAAGTTGTTGGTGCTCACTAAGACAATCTCCAACTTGGGTTAAAACTTAAAGATTTTTAACCCAGAAAATTTAGGTTTTAACCCAGAAACAGTTTTTCTCCTCCAATCTTTACGGGTTCGAGATTATTAAAGAATGAATTTAGGATAATTTTTTTTCTTAAAGTAACTTTTAAAATAAATAAATAAGTTATGTAGCTATTATAATTTAATTATATGAACATTTTAACCTAAAAATATTTAGATTCCAATAAATATTAAAAAAAAAAAAAAAAAAAAAAAAAAAAAAAACTAAATTGATACCATGAAACTTGCGGAACACTATGAAAGAACATGAAACACATAAAATAATTTTTTTTTAATTACTTTAGATGTTTGATTTAAATTTGAACGGTTAGATCTCCTTTTTTTACCTTTGGATTTAATCATATTAGATCTTAGCCGTTGGATTCAATGAATTTATAAATATAAAACTAAAAAATATACACATATATGGTGCCAGCCCTACTAACCCAGGGGGAATCCTGACCTAAATTTGCCCCATAGATGAGTTTTGGTTAAAACTCATGCCCCATGGATTGGAGCAAGTTGGGATAATAAGTTTAGAATCTAAAATTGAGTTTTACTCCAAGAGTTGGAGTAGGTCTAACAAGGTTAATTTTGTTGAAGTATGCTCGAAAAGCATTTGACATGCCAACACGTAATTAGTTAAATAAGTCCAAGTGAGAACATCCGTCAAACATGTGACCTAATAGCAAATTTGGAAGGTTCGTTGTTTATTAGGGTGAGTTAAGGAATACACTAAGTTGTAGGGACAAGATTGAAAAGAAGTTCGAGATATGTACCGTACGTATCTCAAGTCCTAAATTAGGTTCTTAGCCTAGGATGATCGAATAGACTATTGAATATCTATACAAGCTTGTTTATGTTGTATTCATTTGTATGTCTAAGACTTAGGTATGTAGTAACATGGAATCACATAAACGTGCTCATTTATGAGATCAAGTTCATTGAATATTAATCAACCATAAAAGTGTAAAAATGAAAAATTACCTTGTTAATTGTACCACACTTCTGAGTTATGTATGCAATTATTTCTTTGACCTGAGACATTACAGCTTCTCATGTTAATGAATGTGATTTTTGGCTTCGCCTTGAAACTCTCAATCAGTAGTGGAGCTTCATAGTCTAAGGTACAGGACCATGCGCATTATATGGAGATACGTAAATGCACAAGAAGGAATCTATCACCTTCTGGGTAATCACGTAGGCAGATACTCCTAGATCCCCTTGATGATCTATCTCCAGAAGTCATTGGCCAATGCAACATAGAGAAGATACAATTAGTTGCATGCTCTAAAATATATGATCGGAATATAACGGACAGAAGCAAATTGCGTTGTAACCATAAATAAGGTTCTAAAAATGTGTTATATGAATTCAAACATATTCTGACTAATGTGGGTAGTCGATAATCATTATTACTATTCGGTTTGTGGATCTTCCTATAAGGTTAAATTAGAATGGTTTCTAATTATGTAAATTATGATTAGTTGTACTATTCAAATTATTCACTACTTAGTTCGAATTTACAAGGTCACACACAATGGAAGGATACCGAAAGATAAAATTGGTGAAGAGTAAATTTCATATAATCTTTTTATATTGAAATGACAGTTTTTTCTATTTGAGAAGAGAACCGAATAGAATAAATAAGGGTGTTTAGGATTCGGTGTTTGTTTGGGAAATGCGACAAAGGCCAAAGGGTTTAGTTGTTTAGGATTTAATGTCTGGCAATCTGGAGAGTGCAGCAAAAGAAGTAAATAGGTATATTTTCAAGTCAATAAAATCATGTTTGAGTTGTTTGACATTTCAGCTTTCACGTTTCACCTTTCTCCTGTCACGGACTTTCCTTGTCATGAGGTCTTTCTACAATTTGGATACCGATGCAATTTATAGTGTGTAGCAAGGGTATACTTCGGAGTCATAGAGTGAATATATCCACTCGAAGCACATTGATTTGAACCTTGTCCAAGCTATCATCCGACATCAAGAAAAAACAAGTTTATCCTTCATCAATAGACTTTTTAGCCAAAATGGTCTCTGAGATTGTCCACCATCCGTTATTTTGGTCATTCCGTTAAAAACTTCGTTAAGTGTCCCGAAGCTCTTGGCTGAAAGTTTGGGCAATTTCAAGTTTCGCAACTCAATCGTTTTTTAACCAAATTTGACACATAATATATCAAAATGAAGATAGGAAAGTGTAGAACAAGATTATACCTATTTGGAAGCCCAATGGTTGCCAGAGATGGCCTGAAAATAGCCTGAAAAATGACTGGTCCACAGGAAAACTGTAAAACTTGCCGAAAACTGGGTAAACTTTAAATGTTCATAACTTCTTTAATACTCAACAAAATTGAGTGATTAAAAAACAAAAATCATACTTTTCAACGAGACAAAGAGAATGGTACCTTTCTTGACAGCTAAATAGCCATTGTTTGGCCAATAAACAGCTCAAAAGTGGCTAACTCGAGATTACGACAGCCATTTTCGAGCCGTTTTCTGGCCAAACCACGGCGATTTAGCCATTAAGAAAGGCATCATTCTCTTTTTCTCGTCAAGACATATGATTTTCATTTTTGAATCACTCAATTTCGTTGAGTATTGAAGAAGTTATGAACGTTTAAAGTTTACCCAGTTTCCGGCGAGTTTTCCAGTTTTCCCACGGACCAGTCACCTTTCAGGCTATTTTCCTACCATCTCCAGTAATGATTGGGCTTCCAAATAGGTATAATCTTGTTCTACACTTTCCTATCTTCATTTTGATATATTATGGATCGAATTTGGTTAAGAAACAATTGAGTTACGAAACTTTGAAAATTGTTCAAATTTCGGCCAAGAGCTTAAAGACACTTAACGGAGTTTTTAACGGAATGACCAAAATAATGGATGACAGACAATCTCAGGGACAATTTCTATTGATTTTCAATCTCATAGACCAAAGTGATGTGTTATGTAAATTTCAAGGACCATTTTGACTAAAAAACCTCATCAGTATATCCTTATGTCGAATTACTATATCTTATAACCATAATCAGATCTCGAATTCATTACACTTTATTTGAGATGATTATTATTGGACGGTTTAGTAAATAGTTATATCTTTACCCAAAAATAAAAAATGTAGTAGGTGCAATCCAATTATAAACCAACTAAAAAGAAACAAAAATGTACACATAAAAAATTTGAAAGCAATCACACTTCCAATTTGGGCAAGTGGACCTGGGCATGGGCAATGTTTGAATTGAACACGGTGCATGTTTCTCTCCCTTGGCCAAGGATCCAAAACATTAATAAAATGGAGGGTTCCAATGAACAAAGCTTATGTGTGTTTGGGTTTTCATTCGAAAAATTAATTAATTAGATGTAGCGACAGAAAAGGGCACGTTAAGACCGAGGGAATCAGTACTATTTTTTCTGACGGTTGAGTTGAGTGTTGCGGAATCTGCAGTGCAGAGAAAGAAGCCTTTGGAATAAGGTTGTCAGTGTCTGTGTCTCAGCAGCTTTGAAAAAATAAACCCAGCCAGCTCCCCCACAAAAGTAGCCATTTTTCATTAATTTCGGTCATTTATTTAAGCCTATATATAACAGCTCAACGGCACGGGCCACTGACCACTTCATTCATTAATCATTTAATTTCAGACGGTGATAGTGTGTGTATGAGTGTGTGTGTCAACCTTCCTTGGTATGTGCGACTCCAATCCAACGTTTACTTATGGGTTAACTCGGATAAATGTTAATCGTAGTCGTAAATATTTAGAAGATTGTTTTTATGGTAAAAAAATTCGAATTTAAACACTTATGGGGAAGTTTATAAGGATTTATATTCTAAATTAAAACTTTCATCGTAGCTTTGTTAGTATGAGACTAAGATGATAATTTCATCAATTAGTTTAGAGTTCATAACTAAAACCCCATTCCCAATTCTAAAGCAATGAAATCACAAACATAATTCTTTGACTGAAATCAGAAAGGTTTAATTAGTTCGTGTTTTAATAGCCACATAAATGGCTAATAGAATAGTGGATGGACATGTAACTTGCAATACCTAAAATGGGAAAACAAAAAATTAAATGACCCAAATTTCAAAAACCCAAATTGAGAGAAGAAGTATACTAGGGAGTGACGAGGCTGAGATTCTGAAGACTGATGTTGAGATTGTGGAGGGCTATTTTCTCCGAAGACGAGCGGTGAATTCAGAACACGGTGCGTTGGTTGGGAGCTATTTGGAGGCCTTGGAAATGAGAATTCAAATCAGAGAAGTGAGAGCAAACTGCTGCCAAAAGATGAGGAGCTTTCTGCAGAACATGTTCGTGGGTTGGGAAAGGTGGTTCAAAAGCCTCAATTAGTCAGAGTGATAAACCAAATTTGAAATCAAAGCTTCCCACCAAAAAACTCATTGGAGACCAAAACGAAATCAGTCAACAAGAAGGCTTAGCTAAAACTTCTCAACAGTCCAATCCTTTGGCTGTTGAATGATTTTGAATTCAAATAGATTATTTGTTAATTGTATTATCTATAAATTATATTTGGTTTGTTTTTGAAGAGTTTGTTCTTCACTCAAACTTTACTTGTAATCTCTATATAAACATAATACAATATGCTCAAACTATTGAGCACAATTCTTATATGGTATCAACCTCTTAATAGTCTAACGACAACATTTCTTTCTCAAACGCAATGGCCTCTTCCGCTACCACTCCTCTCACCAATGTTTCTGCCTTCCTTCCTTTGAAACTTGATTGTCAGAACTACCGTTTGTGGTGAGCACAGTTTGTTCCCCTACTTCGAAGTCGAAGTCTGATGCCTTTTGTTGACGGAATGTCAAAATGTCCACCTGCTTTTCTACTGGATGATGAAGATCAACTTATTGACAACATCAACCCTATTTTTAAACCCCTGGATGAAAATACTGTGGCATCCATACAAGCCCGAGAAACCCCTATTTCTTATGCAGCTTTGGAAGCATTGCTCCATAGTGTTGAAACTCGCCATCTTACATTCACTTTGTCTAGAGATACTCTCGTACCTACCATGACTGCCATGGTTGCCAACCAAGGACGCAGGGTTCATGCATCTGCCGGTTTTGCATGTGGTAGAGGACAAGCCGGTGTCCTTCCTCGCAGTGGTTTTGCTCCTTGCCCTAATGGAAATGCTGTAGGTCCTTATCAAAACGTCCAGGTGTTCTCGGTGCAGGTCCCTCCTTTGCTGACCATCCATCACTCAAATGACAAATATGCCGTCGAAATAGGCATTTTGCGATCGACTGCTACAATCGCATAAACACTTCATATGAAGGTCGTGTTCCCAGTGCTCGCCTCACGACTTTTGCTGCTCAGTCCCACTGTGTATCCCAAACACCCACTGCTCCAACAAGCTGGCTTCTAGATTCTGGAGCCAATGCCCACATAACCAACAATCCTGGTCAATTCACAAATGCACAGTAGTACACAGGCACAAATAATGTCAATGGTGTTAATGGTGGCCAAGGCTTGCAAATCTCTCACATATGAACATCCTACATACACTCTCCCACTAAATCTTATACTCACTCTAATACCTTATAATGTCCAAATGCTTCTCAAAATATCCTACTTATCAATCAATTTTCTTATGATAATGACTGCTTCTTCGTACTTTACCCAAATTTATTTTGTGTTTAGGATATCTGATTGGGGAAGATCCTTTTATCAGGTTGGAGTAACATTGGGCTATATCCATATGCAAGTTTCAATTCAAATAAAAGCCATGGATTTTTTGCGTACATGGGAGTTAGAGTCCATGATGGTGTTTGGCATTCCAGACTTGGTCATCCATCGTCATTTATTTTGAAGCATTTAGTGTCCACTAGTAAAGTGCCTCTTACTAGCCACAATTTGAATTCTGTATGTCATTCATACCCTCTAGGCAAAAGCAAGAAATTGCCATTTCCTTTATCAAATTCAATTTCGCATTTTCCTTTACAACTTATTCATTCAGATATAAGGACATCCTCAACATTGTCAATTTCAGGATTTCATTATTGTGTGATTTTCATTGATGAATATTCGCAATATACTTGGCTATATCCCTTAAAATTAAAATCCGATGTGTTGCCCACTTATATTAAATTTAAAACTGAAATGGAGAATAAATTTCAACGGAAAATTCAAACTTTTCAAATGGATGGCGGAGGAGAATATATCAATAAAATTTTCAAAACCTACTTGGAAAAACATGGAATTCATCATCAATATACATGTCCTCACCATCCTGAACAAAACGGTATGGCATAACGAAAACACCGACATTTGGTTGAAACAGAACTCACTCTTCTTGCTCATGCATCCATGTCTCAAAATTATTGGGTTAAGGCTCTTCATACAACCAATTTTCTAATAAACCAACTGCCAAGCAAAGTTTCAAACTTAATTTCTCCATACACAAAATTATTTCTACGGGAACCATCATATGAATTTTTCAAAATTTTTGGGTGTGCCTGCTTTCCCTATTTATGTCCATACATGTCTAATAAGCTACAATTTCGTTCCAAGAAATGCATATTTTAGGTTATTCTCAAAATAAACTTGAGTATGGGTGTCTTTATCAGTCAACGGGTCGTGTTTTCATGTCTAAGCATGTTATTTTTTATGAAACTTGTTTTCCATTTCATGAAACGTCCAATGTTACTTCTCACGCATCCTTCTTGCATAATAGTACTCCCATTGCACTTGGGACTTCTGAATTAATTTTCCCTTCACCATCCCCACCAAACTCGATCCCTATCCAACCCCACAACCAACCTTCTCCATCCACCACTTCCTATATACAATCAAACATTATCCATGACTCAAACTCCTATATTTCAACACCCTTATCTCTTCCTTCACCTATCCTACCCCACCCCTCACCCCTTAGTTCGCCTATAGCCCTTCCCAACCCTAACCTGTAACCTTTGGTATCCACCCAAATACATCCCATGGTAACCCATGCCAAAGATGGTATTCACAAGTCGAATCCTAAGTATGCCCATACATCCACCACTAACGCTTTGCCTAAGCCTACTTGTTATAGTCAGGCACATAAATTTCAGGAATGGAGAACTGCAATGGCAGATGAATTTAATGCCCTCCAGCGGGCTGGCTCTTGGTCTTTGTTCCCCTACCATCCTTTAATGAATGTGCTTCCCAACAAATGGGTTTTCAAAATTAAACGAAAACCGAATGGGTCCATTGACAGATTTAAAGCTCAGCTTGTTGTGAATAGATATCATCAATAACCTGGACTTGATTATGGAGAAACGTTTAGTCTCGTGGTTACTCATTCCACCATTTGCATGATCATTGCGCTTGCAGTTTAGTTTTCTTGGCCCATACGGCAACTGGATGTTCAAAATACCTTTCTCAATGGCTCTTTGTCTGATGAAGTATTTATGAAACAAGCAACAGGCTTCGTTAATTCTCAATTTCCAACACATGTTTGCAAATTGAAACATTCTCTATATGGTCTTAAACAAGCTCCAAGGGCGTGGTTTCAATTTTTTCCAACTACCTGGAACATCTCGGTTTTGTGGCTTCTCAAGTAGATTCGTCTCTCTTTGTTTATTTTCATGGTTTAGTTCACATTTATTTACTAATCTATGTTAACGACATCCTTATCACATGCAATAACATCCAGTGCATTAACACTTTGATCAAGAACATGGGCACAACTTTCTCCATGAAGGATCTTGGTCTTTTGAATTATTTTATGGGCATGGAAGTTCACCGTTCTAGCAATGGGGTTGTCACATCCCGGCCCAGAGTCTACCAGATCCTGGGCCTGCTCCACCACCGTAGCACGATATTGTCCGTTTTGGGCCCCAACCACGCTCTCACGATTTCCTTTCTGGGAACTTACACGAGAACTTCTTAGTGGGTCACCCATCATGGGAGTCCTTTCGCGCGCTACTCGCTTAACTTTGGAGTTCCGATGGAACCCGAAACTAGTGAGCTCCCAAAAAGCCTTGTGCTAGGTAGGGATGAGAATATACATATAAGGATCACTCCCTTGGGCGACGTGGGATGTTACAGGGGTTCATTTATCTCAGTCTAAGTACATCATGGACTTACTGATACGAACAAATATGGTTGATTGCAAACCAGTTTCCACACTTGAAATCAGTGGCAAACTACCTAGCCTTTATAATGGCGAACCATTGTCAGACATCACTGAATTTAAAAGTGTGGTAGGTGCTCTTCTATATCTCACATTCACACGTCTAGATATTGCGTTCGCTGTTAACAAGGTTTGCCAGTTCATGCACAAACCTACCATTACACATTGGATTGCTGTCAAGAGAATTCTTCGTTATTTAAAATCCACACCTGATCATGGTCTTGTGTATAAATTTGGACTTCTCACTCTTATTGCCTTTGCTGATTCTGATTATGTTGGAGACCCAGATGAACGCATATCAACAGGAGGATATTGCATTTTTCTTGGTTCTAATCTTGTGTCCTGGAGTTCCAAGAAACAAAAAGGTGTTTCTCGTTCAAGCACAGAGTCCGAGTATTGCCAACTTGCCATTACTACCGCCATAATTTTATGGTTTCGAAAGTTATTCAATGATCTTCATCTCCAACTTTCTCCTCCAAAGGTGTGGTGTGACAATATTTATGCGATCTTCATGGCTTCCAACCCAGTTTTCCATGCCCGGACACGAGACATGAGATGTTGAAGTGGACTACCATTATATTAGAGAAAAGGTAACTCGACATGAAATTTAAGTGGGCTACGTAGCTACCCAAGATCAAATTGCATATTTTTTAACAAAAGGCCTGTCCACTTATCGGTTCAATTATCTTCTGTCCAAGCTTCCCGTTCGCCGGTGACTTCTTAGCTTGCGGGCTTGTGATAAACCAAGTTTGAAATCAAAGCTTCCCGCCACAAAACTCACTGGAGATCACAACGGAATCAGTCAACATGAAGGCTTAGCTAAAACTTCTCAACAGTCTAATCCTTTGGTTGTTGAATGATTTTGAATTCAAATAGATTATTTGTTAATTGTATTATCTGTAAATTATCTTTGATTTGTTTTTGAAGAATTTGATATTCACTCAAACTCTACTTGTAATCTCTAAACATTAATACAATACGCTCAAACTATCAAGCGCAATTCTTATATAGAGGAGATGGTTATGGGTTTTGGGTATAGAGAGTGGAAATAGTAGCTTCCACAATTTCCATTTAAGAAGGGGGAATCGAATCAACTAACCAAGAATATGAAATTGTTGTGTTTGTTCTGGTTCTGGTTTGGCAAGTTGTTGAGATAAAAGAAAGAAGGGAAGAGGGAAGAAAGAGAGAGAGAGAGAGAGAGAGAGAGAGAGAGAGAGAGAAAGAGAGAGAAAGGGCTGTGTTTGCTTTTAACAGATAAATGACAAAATTTTCAATTTTGCGCATAAATCTTAGCAGACTTCACCACAAAGGGTCTAAATTCGATCTCAGAATTTGCCTTGTTCAACCATAACTCTATGTTTAAGCACTATTAGGTCTCTTAAAAAATAACAATAATAAAAACTAAATATAGAACGTGAAACCCGGAAGCCCAACCCTCCCTGCCACTCACACTCTTACACTCAATGCCACCACCAACAAAGCATGGGATGTTGTTGCAGATTATGTGACCTATGAGGAAATGAGGCTTAAAGTGGAAGGGGCTGTACGCGATCCAAGTCGTCGAAGAAGTGGATATCGTTCAATTTGGATAGGAACGGGTTCATCAAGCTGAGGTGCAGAGCCGATACAGAGTCATTGAGAAGGTTGCAGATTGACGGAGGAGTTTGGGGCAGGAACAGTCGGCGATGGTTGGATTGCCAGAGAAGCTCTCTCTCTTCCTTTCTTTCTCTTCCTCCCGTCGCCTAAGATTCAAGAATTTCGCGTCCCTGTGAAACTAACTCGAAATTGGAAAGAGAAACAAAAACGAAATCTCAGTTCCTAATCCCTCAAATTCATCGCTCTATTATGTTTGAGGAAATGTGTCAAACTCTAAGAGATGTGCCACATAGGAATTTGGGTGCAGAAGATTTGAACTTGACATTTAGTCGCTGTTTATTGAAAGAAGTACTGAGTTAAAAGTTCTAAATGACAGTCATTGATTGATCCAAAAGAGAAACGAGAAACAATGAGAACTGAGTTTTTGACTATGAACATTTGAATAAAAACTAAAATAGTAGATTAAGCGATGAACAGTGCTTGGTACGTACTTTTGATACTTCGGAAATGCGAACGAAATCTTTTTCTCAAAACTTGTTCTTGATTATCAAAATAAAATTACTGTATCTCATCGGTTTAAAATCCCCGTTCTAAAGCATGGAAATCTCGTTCGATCAACCAATGCTAACTACTTGAGTCTCTATTGGAATCTAGAAATATAAAATATGAATTTTTTATTCATAAATAACTAATAATTTACCTTAGTTCCTAATCTACTTACTTCTCACTTAATCATTCCATTTTTAGTTTACAAGCATTTACACCGGGGAGAATGAGGCCAGATTCGTCACAGCAACTATTTACAATATTTTCAAAATTTAAGCATGTTTTGCACGTCTAATCCTACTATTTGTATATTTGAAGGTAAGGGGGTTCCCAAACCTACCTTAAATTAAAATATTTTCAAACTTTAAGCATGTTTTGCACGTCTAATCCTACTATTTGTATATTTGAAGGTAAGGGGTTCCTAAACCTACCTTAAGTTACCAACTGCAACGTCTCTCTCTCTCTCTCTAGAAGGCCGTTTTACGTACTATTCAAATTGATTTTTTAATGCTCAATTAAAATATGATATATTCAATCTAAACTGAAAGATGGGACATGTTTAAACTTAAAATGCAATAGGTTATATGACATGAACGATTCATCACTTACAATTCAAGTGCACTGTTAATAAACATATGAATCAGTTCAGACATTAGACTAAAATACAAAAACACTTCAAATTAACAAATATTTTAGGCATAAAATCTGTTGACTTTGCAATAAGAGAATAGCACCAAAGAGGATTCAAAACCAAAAATCAGTTAGAATATGACAACCAACTTAAAAGACAATCTTACTAACACCCTGCAATTTGAATTTTATTTAGTGATTCAAAACTTTAAAAGACGTTTTAGTGGAAATGTTCAATTTCAAAGATCATTTAAACATGCAGTTTTACTATCATTCTATAATTTGCTGATGACACCTCTTTTTTTTCGTTGAAAAACGCGACTAAAAGCAAGGATCCAAACAAACCAACATAATAATAAATCTAAACCGGGACATCATTTTCAAATTTTAATATTGAGTTAATTTTTTAGTTTGTCTGATAATATATTAACACTTTATTTTATTATTTAAAAAAATAATAGATATGTTATTTAATTTTTCTTGAACTTAAAAAAATAAAACATGTAGTATTTTTTTATTGAATTAAATCAGAAAGCAAATACATGGAATACTTATCAGTGAATGCCTAAGGTATTATCAAGATCAAAATGGTCAGACATAAGGAACAAACGTTAAGATATCTATCACCGGATCCTTTTCTTATAGATTCTAAGGATTCTTTGATCGTAATCGTTCATCGTATATCATGTGGTTAGAAATCATTTTAAAATTAAATATAAATAGTACCTAACGAAAACTGACCGCACGATATACGATAAACGATCAGGATCACAGAATCCCTCAGAAAAGGATGCAGCGAAGATCCGTTTCCCTCTTTTTTCTCTTTGGGTTCATAAAATATGCCTAAAGCCAAAAATTACTATTAAACTAAGACCATGAAATACACCACTCAATACTACGATCTGGTGATATTCCTTTTCACTTGTAAGTGAGAGGTCTGATAAGTAGATTTTATATTTTATCATATTTGATTTTAATTAAAATTCGTTTTTAATATTACCTAAATTCAAAATCACCTTTCTCAATTTTTAGTTTTAAGTAGTTAATTAGGAATTGTTTCTACATAAATTAGTAAAATAGTGGGTTTCAAAAAAAAAAAACAAAAAATTAGTAAAATAGTCTTTGAGGAGAACGACCTTGCATAAACATCTATACTACAACATCCTTGTATTCTTGCAAGTATTTTTAAGTGTTTTTATCCCTATTTATGTAGACGGTAAAAATCTCATCAAAGTCTTAGGTTCGAATCTCGTGAATAGCGAATTCGATACCAAATTAGGTTGCCTATTGTGTGGCTTAACCGAACTCTTCTCTCCTCTTCGAACTCTCTCCTCCCCTTAGTGTAAAATGTATTGCTCCCCTTAATGTAAAATATATTGTTATTGTAAACACGAAAAATTCCCGAAATTTCGAGGTCTACAGTTATACTCAACAAAAAAAAAACCATGAAATACTATTCAAATTCCAATAAAACCAAAAAATAAAAGACGAAGGGACCAAAGTAGATACCAATAAATTTGCCCAAACAAAATTAACATCAAGCGCAGCTTTCATTTGAAATCCCTGCAAGAGGTTGCACGCTCTCTCTCACTCTCTCTCTCTCTCTCTCTCTCTCTCTCTCTCTCTCTCTCTCTCTTTCTCTCTCTCTCTCTCTCTTTCAACTCAGATGTTAAGCTACAGCCTACACTATACAAACAAACAAGATGAAGCCTAACGTCTAGCTTCTTTCTTCCTTTCATTTTCAAACCCAAAAAGAAACACAAAGTTCGTGCCTTTTTTAATCGACTCGACTGCAAATGTCATCCTCATCTGCAACTGCAGTTACCGCGACAAGAAGATTTAAATGGCAGTACCCACCACCCCAACCAACACCAAGAATCCTCCACCTCCCGCGGAGGCCTCGCCGGAGAGCTACCAAGAACGTTCATGGCGGAAAACACAATTCAGGGGAGGCCAGGAAGGACCACAAGGGAAAGCTGGAGGCTCTGTTTGATCAAGAGAGAGCTTTTTCGAGAACCGGTTCGCCGGTTGTGCTTCTTGAGTGTGGGGATGGGGAGGAGAGAGAGAGGAGGAGAGAGAGGGTTAGAGAGGAGGAGGAGGAGGAGGAGGGGGAGGGTGGTGGAGTGGTGGAGGAGGAGAGGTGGAGGTTTCAGGCTGAGATGTTAAAGGCGGAGTGTAATTTGTTGAGGATGGAGAGGGAGATTGCTGAAAGGAAAACGGAGAGGACGAAGGTTAAGATGGAGAGGACTCTTAAATCAGCTGTGCACACTCTTGTTTCTGTAAGTCCTTTCTCTCGCTCTCTCTCGTTTTGTATTTGTTTACGTAGGTTTTGAATTGCCTGTTTGGTTGATGAGAAAATGCTAGAAGGAGAAGGAAAACCCCAACAGGGTTTTTCTGTTTGGTTGCTGAGAATTTGATAGGAATAAGTGGAGGATTTTTCAAGTTCGTTTCGTGGTGATAGTTATTGACCACAATGTAAGATTACAAAGAAAATTGAAGTTTTTAAACACATGGGGAAATTATAATAACCTCGAACTGAAATTACTGTGCTTGCTCAAGTTTTGAATGAAAGATTATATTTGGTTTTGAAAGCAGAACTATTCTATCGTTTCTCATGTTTTATCGGGGGGGAGAGAGAGAGAGAGAGAGAGAGAGAGAGAGAGAGAGAGAGAGAGTATTTATCTGGTTTGAATATTGCAGATTCTTTTTTTGAAAAATATGCCTTTAGACCGTCTCCCACGAGGGTGGAATTAAAAAAAAAAAGAATTTTGAGTTTGGAGTGGGTATTTGAGTCTCCAATGGCCCCCGGACGGATAAGGAAGCGATTGGAAGGCCCCAGCAAGCAGCAGCACCACATGAAAGGGAAGGAAAGGGCGGAGCCGCTCGTCAAGCGCAAGTGGACTGAGGGATTCCCTGCTGCCAGGGTCACAACAAGCCCATTTTTTACGGCTCAGATGCGCTAGCCGTTGTCATTTCATCGGCTGTCGCGCGCTTTTAGGTCATGTGATCCAGTAAGACGTGCTCAGACTTTCCAACAGTAACTGTGTTGTGCGGCCTAGATTTCTTTACCGTTTCAATCCAACTATCAGTTTGAAAATTTTTCGACGGTAACTTTTATATTTCAACGGCTTAAATCTAATTTAATTAATTTTGACGGTAATAAAATAATGTAGTGGCCTAACATTTGAAATCCAACAATCAAAATAATATTATTAATTAATCCAATTCTTCTATATTGAATTCTTGTAGTTTATGAATTTACTTGTCACAACTTGAACGCATTGGAAAATGAAAGTGTTTAAGCAAAAATATGAGATTTAAGAAGGAGGTGTGTGTTTGTGTACAACTCCTTCGGCTTGTAAAATGGAATTGAAGATACCAAATATGTAGGAAATCATACAAGATAGCTGAACATAGGAAATCAGAAAAATAAAAGAAGAGATCTTAAAAGATTAAATTTTCAGAACTCAAAAATATTTTGTTTGTTGGAATCTGAATTTATGTACATAAAAATGAAAATGTTTGTAAAAATAAAACAAGATAGATTATACAAAAACGAATTCCAAAATTGTTCGCCAAAAAAACAAAAAATATAAAAAAATAAAAAATATAAAAAAGTTTAATAAATTATAAAGTTGGGGGTGGGAATTATAGGTCCCTTACCCTTGGAGGAAAAAACTAAACCGATCTCATATGTAGATGAATAGTTGAAAATACGGGGCTAAATTTTTGGATTTCCATAGTCTTACTGCTCAAATCTGAAACTTTGTTTCCGTTTCAGTTTCTTGGATTGCTCGGTAAATTCTTCCATTTGCTTAAGAAGAAATTACATTGAACTAAAATCAAGGAAAAGTTCGAATCTTAAGCCGTGCTTCTTCTGCATTCTTACTTGTATTCTTATTATATTCCAGCAAGTTTTTCTTCAGAATAATTGACAACGGCTTTGTGTGAGACAAATTTTGATGTTGTGACTGGTTTTCAGGGGCAAAAGAAGATTTGCAACGGAAAGGTTTTGGAGGAAGAGATTCAACACTTGGCAGAGAAACTACAGAGGTTGCAAAGAAATTTACGAGTTAAGGATTCGGAGGTTGGGAAGAACTCTAGTAATTTTGATAAACAAGCCTATCTTCTCCAAAGACGGCTTCAGAAGTTTAGGACGACATCAGATGAGATACGTGTGAAGGAGATCCAAGGGATGGCAGAAGCAAGCTTGTCGATCAAATCAAGCTCTCGAGTAAATGAGAACTTGGTTTCGGGTGGGAAAAGCAATGTGAGCATTATCTTCCTTTCGTGCAAACTAGTGTCATCGATCTTGCTTTGATACTTCAATTTGAAGACACGGATGATCTTGACTCTTACGATTTATATTGTTATAATGTGTGTGTGTCACCTCTCAACTGGATCATGTTAGTTTTGACTTTAAAATTGATAAAGTGAGGAGACTCTCGATAACCAGGCGTGCATTGTTTTACTTCATGATTTGCATGATTGCCTTATCGGTTCTATAAAAAATACTACGCAGGCGGAGATTCTGAGAAGGAAAATGGAGGGATTGTCGAACGGGATGTTATTAGAGAGGATGAAGGAAGAGTATGGTTCAATGCTGTCTACAGCCAATAGTTCGGTTGCCAGTTCTGCCTCTTCTTTCCAGAGAATTGAAGCTGAAAATGTGTCTTCTTCCTTGATACAACAATTTGACAAGGTATATTCTTGCAAAAGGTTGACTTATTTATGGAATAAAGAAAACATTGTTACTAGAAGGAATATTAAGTTTGGACAATTTGCTCTGCAGGAGAAAGAGTCTCGTGAAGAGGATGTGTGCTCAGGACGTTGCAAGGCAATAGTTCGAAGAATTGTAGAGCAAGTACGAGTTGAGACAGAGCAATGGTCTCAGATGCAGGAGATGCTGGGGCAGGTGAGGGAGGAGATGGAAGAATTGCAGGCTTCTAGGGACTTTTGGGAAGATCGAGCTCTAGATTCTGATTATCAGATTCAATCCTTACGCTCAGCTGTAAGATATTTCGTCCTTTACTATCCTATGCTTAGTTATAGCATACAAATTTATCTAGACCAAGCTGCTACTGGGAAGAGGGATATCCTCAGCTCTTTTTGGCTGGGCTACATTGCTCTCTTCGATGTTTTAGGAGAATCTAATATCCACCGAAAAGCAATATGTTCGGAATAGCTGGAATATCCTTGATTTTCTGCATGATTTTGCAACAGGATTGACAGGTTTCTTATGATGCTTCGAAGTTAGAAGGCCTGGAGGCTGGAACTTAGTTTAGATGATTCCTTTTCAATTTCTTCTTGAATGCGCACTCTAAAGAAAGTCGTATTTCTTCTGCAGGTGCAAGAATGGAGACAGAAAGCCATTTCATCTGAAAGCAAAGGAAGGGAGTTACAAGTGCAAGTGTCAACGCTCCACGGAGAGCTTGATAGGTTGAGGAAGGAAGAAAGCACAAGACTAATGAAGGCCAACGGTTCGCCACTTATTCCCCGGAATCCACATAATGAAATGGAAAAGCGGGTACTGATTTGTCACTTGAAGGAAAATCAGCGTACCAAAGAAGACGGCCGCAAGCAAAGGGAGGATTTAACCGATAGAAGGAAAAAACCAGACACATACATCAACAGAACACCTAATGCTCCGAAGCGAACGCCGTTTCAAAACATCGGAAACTCCTCATTTTCGGCGAGGCAGAATGGCAAAGCAGTCTTCCCGTATCATTACCCTCAACCTTCCAAGACATAGAAAAGTCCTTTTCTAATCATGTTAACTGTACGGCCCATTGTTCTAATTCAAGAGGGTTGGTGAGTTGGATTCTAAGTTCTAAGGAGTCGCTATCAATTTATGCTTAATTGCTCCGCATACAGTCCCTCTAACCATATTTTCTAAACGAACTAGAGCCCATCAGAATTGATCTTTTTCATGTTTGTTGTGGATTTTGACTTATTGCATCAATTATATGCCAACAAGTAGGATCAGTTATATTTACTTGCTCTCATATTAACTTGAGTTGTTCTCGAGGGTCTCGTGAAATGATTTCTCGTCGAGAGTCTTGAGAAATGAGAGTTTAGATAAACATAGAGTTTGAATGAAACTAAAATCATAAGGTCATTTAAATATTTTTCACATTTACTAATTTATTCATGTATATATTATAACCTGTATATTAGTAACGCAACACAAATAAAAAAATACGCGTACAATTAAATTCTAGAAGAATGAAGATTAAATAATTAATGTTCAACTAGCATGTATGGTTTGGTGGTCAAGTTGGGTGGCCAGAACTCCGGTAGTGTGGAACGTAAAATGTAGATCCTCCATGCTTTGTCGGGTTTGCTGAGTTCTAGTATTGACATCAAAATGGATGAAATTTTTTTCTATCTTAAGGTGATGGAAGTAGAGGGGTTAAAAAACTGAAAACCGAAAAAAAGGGATCAAACACCAAACCGAACCGAACCTTATTGGTTTGATTTCAATTTTGGAGGTTCGAAAACCAAACCGAATCCCTTTATACTTTATGAATGTAAGCCCTTGATGTTTTCTTTTGTGAAACTTTGTTGTCAAGTTTGAAACTAAGCATAAGGTTTTTTCAAGAAGCATACTTGTTTTAATTAGGGAGAATATTTCATTGGTAATAGAGTTTCAGAAGGCATTGAAACTTGGAAGAGCTTCTCTGTTTGTTTGCTTTTTGAATAGAATATGGTGATCATTTTTCATTGCAATTGAGGTTAATGATAGAATATGATTGATTTATATAATCTTGTATATACATAACTACCTTCCCACTTTTCACTTTCTCCTTTTTCTTATTATTAGTTGATAAATGCAAGCCTCTTTACTAAATTCTATATTAAAAAAGGATTAAGTTTTATAAAATAAAATAAAAAAAATCTAAAACAATACCGAAACCAAACCGAAAAAAAAACAAACCAAACCGAATGAAACCGAGCGGACCTCTAAATAGACGACAAAGCATTTCCTCTGTTTCTTCTAAAAACGCATCACAGCCGCTGGTTTAAAGTTACAAAAATGAGAGGTCGAGATTAAGTTTAACCGGGTCATGCGCATCTCACGCGCACAACCCACCATATGCGCAGGAGAGAACTACTCTTATAAATTCAGATGCGGCACAATTTGTGCCTCCGTTACCTGAGTCCCACCCACCGTTTGCATCGCTCTGCTCTCAACGCCGTCTTCTAATCTCTCCCCATTGCAATTCATCTGTGAGTTCTCCGTTTCATCAGTTTTTATATCCGCAATGTCGCGCTCTGAATTACATATCTGCTGATAGATCTAGGGTTTCGTTTATTATGCTTGGGATTTTCTCAGATTCGTACAATTTACCAGATGAATTACTTTTATTGATTTTATATTTATATATTATGTTTGGCTTCTGAGAAAATGTGGGATCATAGACTTGATAAATTGGATTCCAGGTTGATGTTTTAGCAGATTTTCATTTGTTGATTGAGAAATCTAGAAACTTTATACATTGAAAGAACTTAAATTTTACATTGGAAACGACCCTGTCTAGCCGCTATTTGGTTATGCGAATCTCCACCATTTTTTTGCTCTTTCATATGGTCGTGCGTTTGGTATATTAGTTGCTGTATTTTGTTTCGTTGTGACATGATTTAGGTTCTTTCTAGCCTTGCCGGGTCACCGTATTATTTGTTTACTTTGAACAATGCTCCCGTGTTTATATGTTTGACAATACGGAAACTGAGTTGCTATATATTTGGTTCAAGGTTTTTGGTCATCTCTTATATGCATGGTATATACGCACTGCACGAACGTGCTCCTTTATCAATATTAGTTTTCAACTGTACCTTGTAGTTCTCTTTGGTTGTTAATTTGTTCTGTTCGGTGTCAACCTTGTTGTTGCGGTGGGGATGATGGGGACTATAGAGTGATAAGCTTTAGGATTAATTCCTCTAGTTCTCCCTGAAACTAATGTTAAATCCCACATTTCCACCGGATTACAAATTTGTATTCCCCATCTCTTCTTTACTCCATCCCCAGCCCTAGCCATGACCACTTTTCCTCCACCCCAGCCGTGACTCCTTTCCCACCATCCCCTCACCAGCCGTTAAACAGACCTCCCCGACCTAGTCTCAGATACTGAACCTATCATTACATCTTCTTAATTCTATAATTCCCTACCTCCCAAAACAAACCAAATCATCAACTCTATCTTCACGCAAAGCAACAATGACGTAATACAAGTCTCTTTTTGGGCAATTGAGTCTCTTATGTGAATTATTTTGGGTGTGGGTTTTGAACTTGGGCAGAAAAACTTGGAACTTCATGGAGTTGGGTATGAATTTATTGGTTCCTCCCCGCCCTCTACTGCCATAAGCACACCCACCTCTGTGTTTGTGTGTGTGTGTGTGTGTCTTTCTAGACAAGCTCAACTAGGCATGAATGTGGTCAACGTGACTTCCAGGAAGGTGTAGAAAAAAGCTTCCCTAGCCCTATACCACAAAATAAAAAAGAAGTTCGCAGCTTTTCTTTACCCCAGCCCCACCAGTGACCCCTTCCTCGGCTGTTCACCATCATTACATCTTCTTAATTCTATAATCCCTACCTCCCAAAACAAACCCAAAGCCAAAGATTCAACTGTACTTCACCCCAAGCAGCAACGACTGAATGTAATTATCTTTTCAAACAATGGGCCTCGTATTTTGATAATTTTTTGTTTGGGTTTTGCATTGGGGTTGAACAACTTGTCTTCATGGGTTTTGGCTAAGAATTTGTGTATTTGTTGGCTGTGAATTTGTGGGTTCCTCTCTCAGCTGAAGTTATGTGGGTAGAGCCAATGGTCTCTTGGGTAGTTACCTTGTAAATCACCATTATCTTATGGTTTTACTGTTTCAACTAGGTTTTAATGTTTCAAGCCGTACTCCATTATCCGATTGAAAGAAAACTATATTCTAGGGTGTATTGAATGAGATTCACACATTACTTCATCCCTGAAAAATTGAACCATAGGTTTATTTGTGAAAGAGTGCTTTAGCTGATTTGAACCCTTTGAAGTTTATGTACATAGGCTCAAATTAGTACTTGTTAGAAATGTTATTTTAACTCAAATTTGTCATATTTTAGTTTTCAGTATTTTTCTTCATTTATGGTAATATTCTCAGAAGCTTGGTTTGACCAGTGTTTGTAGATTCATTAACTTCTTAAAAATTGTAAAAAATTGTAAGTGATGCTACTCCTTGTGACCTTGTGCTTGTGTACGTTAAAGGCTAATGAGTGACATGTAGAACCTTCACTTCCGTTTTGTTGTATGCATCTGTTTTCTACTTTCTATCTTCATTGAGTTAACTCATTCCGAAATGATTCACAATGAGATAACTGGCTCTTCTCTTTGCGTGTTTCTCCATTTGCTTATTGTTTGACTTTATGTTCGTACTTATTGCAGTTGAAAAATGGCAGCAAAGTACATTGTAGGATCTATTGTGGGGACCTTTGGGCTTGCGTATGTTTTTGACACTATGATATCTGACAAAAAGATATTTGGAGGTACTTTTGATGACAAAACTGCTTGGTGAAGTCGTTTAGCCTAGTAAATTTCTGTGCAATTTAACACTATTAAATTATAACCAGGTAGTACTCCCGGAACCGTTTCAAACAAAAAATGGGGGGAAGAAACTGACAAGAAGTTCCAGGCTTGGCCACGTACTGCAGGACCTCCGGTCGTGATGAACCCCATTAGTCGCCAGAATTTTATTGTCAAATCAGGTTTGGAGTAGTGAAATGTTTTGTCTTAGACTCATAGCTTGAGCTGTTATTGTTTCTGCTTTGGTGGAAGATGCATTAAACTCCCACAGGCATTTTTTTTTTTGAAGAAATTCCGTTCAGTTACGGGTTCTTTTGCATTTGAAATAAGAATTGCGCACTTATGCAAAATGAAAGGTATAGTTTACTGATTGCATGATCTTGCTTTTTTGGGGCAGTTTTCTGTGTACCGATTGTGTTAATGGAAGTTATTTACTGATTTGAAATTTCAGGCCATAGTTACAACCTTCCTGACTATCCATCGTTATACCTGTAGGGATGAGTGATCAGGAAGGGAGGACGATTCTCTTTACTTATTCATTGTTTCTTGCACATAAAGAAATGGGTTTTTATTACAAACAGTCTCTAAAATTGACCTATCTCATCACTTTGGTCCCTCAATTTGAAAATCAATCAACGTCGTCTCTAAATTTGACTACTGCACATTAATGTAGTGCCTGCTGTACGAATCCGGTAAATTTTCCGTTGGTTTGCTAACATGTCACGTAGAAAAGTCACACAACCAATATTTTGATGCCATGTGGATGATACCTAAAATAATTCACTTTTTAGTAGTTTAAAAAACAATTAGAAACCAAATAAATAATAAAAACAAAAAAAAAAGCCCAACGACATCTGCCTCGCCGCCTCCGCCCATTTGCCACACCATCCCGCCCAAGCCCAGTCGCACTCCGTCGACGAAACTGGTGAGCAGGGAGCGAGGAGCAAATTCTGAGCAACCCATAATTGGTTGGTGGGTATTTATTTATTTATTTTGAAGGAAACGATAGTATTTTCATTAAGGTAAATAAAACATTACTGTGGAACAAAGGAAAAACATATTAGGATGAGGCACAATCCTCCAAAAGTACATTAGCTATGATACGAGGAGGGAGGTTCATCCATTCACAAGAATGTTTCATTGATAGTCCCAACTCCCAAGTGAGCAAGCCTGTGGGCCGCCATGTGGCTTGACGGTAAATGTGGGTAAAAGGCACTTTAGCGACTTGAGGGCGCTAGAACCTTGATGTCTTCCACCACTTGACCAATCTAGGATAAGTTAGTCGAAGAATCACGTAAAGCTTCCACAATCTGAAGTGAGTCACTCTCACAAAGTAAGTTTGTAAAACCCCTATTCATTGCCCAAATCAAACCATATCTGATTGCCACAACTTCAGCCTGTAAGGGAGTGAAAATATCCAGAGCATTTCCACAAGAAGTTGCCATAAAAATTCCAGAGTCATCTCTGATAATGAAATCGAAGCCCCCCCAACTTTGCTCTCGCCATTCCAGGCACCATCAATGTTTCATTTTAGCTGGCCCGAGGGTGGAGTTGCCCATTTTGGCGCGATACGCAGGGATGGGTTAGATTGGCGGATGTCCCCATTAACAGTAATAAAACTCAACCACCAATGAAGTGTTTGCGCCACCACCACATCAGGTAATTCCCCTTGTTCGTTCCGAAGTTTCCGATTTCGGGCTCTCCAGATTGCCCAACAAATAATCATGACCGATTTAAAGTGAGCAGTATGGAGTAAAGCAGCAACCTCTATAACCCAATCAAGGAAGGAAACAAGGGATGAACCCCGTGGTAGAATCCCCAAGTGAGAAGCCGTACATGCATACTTGGCAAATGGACAATCCGTTAAGAGGTGGAGAATGGATTCCGTCTGATAGTTACACATCACACAGGCCAAGTCCATATAAACATGGCGCTTCCTCATGTTTTCCTTTGTAGGGATGATGTTTTTATAGAGTCTTCAGAAACAAATTCTCACCTTAGAGGGTGCATTAGCCTGCTAAACTTTAGCCCAAAATTTGGAGTTGATTCCCAAGGAAGCAGAGGTGACGCCCCATTGTTTATTGGATTCAACCATTCCCGACGATATGACAAGCATTTCTTACCGATAATTTGTCATTTTTCTGAAAATGCCAGATTAAATGGTCAGGGGTACGTTGGAGACTCAGTGGTATAGCACAAATAGCTTCCACTTCGGTCCCCCCCCCCCAAAAAAAAAAGACACTAATAAGTCCACATCCCAAGCCCTCACCAAAGGGGGATAAAAGTTGGCTGACCTTTTGGAGGCTACAATCTACAGGTTTTGGAGAGAAGATGCGGAAGGTGGACAGGAGAGCGATCTAGGGATCCTCCCAAACGTTGATAGATTCACCGCATCCCACTTGCCATCTTGAACCGAAATCGATAATCCTAGGAGCAGTGCACATACTTTTCCAGCAGTACGAAGAGTCTGGGGAAGCCACTGCATTAAGAAAATTAGAGTTAGGGAAGTACTTTGCTTTGAAAACTCAAGCCACCAAGGATTGTGGATCCAAAATAAGCCTCCATCCCTGTTTAGCAAGTAAACCGAGATAAAGGCATAAAGGTTCTTGAAACCCAAGCCACCATCAAATTTGGGGAGGCACATTTTATCCCAAAAATACCAATGTATGCGCTTCCCACCCTTGCAGTTATTCCATCAAAAGGAGGCCACCAACTGATTCAAGCAGGCATAAAAATATTTTGGTAGAAGGAAACAATTCATCACATATGTAGGGATAGCCTGGGCAATAGCTTTGACTAGAATTTCCTTCCTAGCCGCACTCAGAAGCTTCCCCTTCCAGCTTTGTAACCGTTTCCAAAGACGTTTCTTTATGTAAGCAAAGCACGCACTCTTATTTTTCCCTACCAAGGTTGGCATTCCCAGATATGTTTCATGTTAATCCACCTTTTGAACCCCCAACGAACTCGCAAGCCTCAATTGCATAGGTCTTTTTACATTTTTGTTGAAACACACTTCACCTTTTGCGAGGTTTACTTTCTGCCCCGAAGCAAGCTCGTAGGTGAGGAGAAGCTCGAAGATATGATGACACTCAGCCTCGGTTGCACGACAGAACAAAAGACCGTCGTCAGCGAACATGAGATGGTTTATGCTTGGAGCACTAGAGTAAATAGAGATCCCTTGCAATTGTCATTCTCGCTCCTGTTTTGCAATAAGACTAGACAAGCCCTTAGCACAGAGAAGGAAGAGATAAGGGACAAATGATCTCCTTGACTGAGACCTTGAGTAGGGTGGATATGACCTTTTTGGCCGACCATTTACAATAAAATAGTAAGAGACGGTTATCACAAATTGCATCACCAGATTCACCCATCTCAAAGAGAACCCCATGGTGATAAGAATGCTCCTAAGGTAGTGCCATTCAATACGGTCATAAGCCTTGCTTGTGTCAAGCTTCAAAGATAAGAAACAATTTCCCCTTCGTTGTTTGGACAAGCAAGTGGCAATCTCTGTCGCAAGTAGAGTGTTGTTTGAGATGTGTTTTCCTGGAACAAAGGCGGTTTGGTTAAGGGATATGATTTGGTTGAGAATACGTTTCAACCTATTGGCCAAAACCTTTAAGGCAATTTTGAAGATCACATTACAGAGGCTTATCAGTCTAAAATGGGAGAGGTCATTAGGCAATTTGACTTTTGGTATCAAAGAGACATGAGTATAATTCCTTGTTTGAGCATCTTCCCAGATTGGAAAATAACAATGATGGCCCTGGTGACATCAGTCCCAAAAATCCCCTATAATTTTTTTAAAAAGAAAGGTGGCATTCCATCAGGCGCAGGGGCTTTGGAGGGGTGCATTTGGGATAAGGCAGCCTTAACCTCCTCAGCAGAGATGGGAAAATCAAGTCTTTTATTCATATCATCCGAAACTCTAGAACCAACAGATGAGAGAACCTCTTCACTGCCATGCTGAGGGGAGGAAAGAAACACATCCCTGAAGTACTTCAAAACTACATCCTCAATGCCATTATCCTCCGATACCCATGCATCGTTAGTATTAGTTAGCCTCTTTATATGATTTTTTGACTATTGAATATTGGCCCGTTGGTGAAAGAACCTGGTATTCCTATTGCCTCGGTGCATCTAGAAGATACCGGATCTCTGTCGCCAAAAGGTCTTTGTTTGGCCCAATAGCTTGTTATGTTGGTCAAGCAAATTTGCCTTTTCGACAATGGACTTATCAGATAAAGGTTAGGCAGGAATGAAGCCGAGTTTAGATCTCACCCTTGTGATATCATTTTGTCGCCTTTTGAACACCACTTGTTGCCATTTTAATAAAGCCACCCTTGTGGCCTTAATCTTATGGACCACTTGGTACATAGGAACCCTCACCACAGGACGCTCCCAGGCTTCCTTGATGACACTCTCACAGTTGTCATGGTTAGCCCAATACTCCTCAAAGAGAAATCCGTGACAACATTTCTTCCTCAGTGTTGACCCTTCATCCAGGGAGATAATAATAGGCACATGATCAGAAGTGCTAGGATCCAAATGAGTGACCCTAACATCTCCAAACAAATTCTTCCAGCTCAAGGATGCTAGAACATAATCTAGGCGCTCCTTTATTCCACCTGAGCAAGTCGTGACCCAGGTGTGCTGATTCCCTGAAAAGCCTAGAGAAAAAAAAAATTGCAATCATTTACCGCAGTTTTGAACACAAGTATCTAATTAATGGGACGAACAGGGCCTTATTCCTTTTCATGAACATGTAAGAGCTTATTGAAGTCTCCTCTTACGACTTAAGGGATCGAACATCGAGAAGTTAAATCGCAAAACAGGTTCCATGAATGAAAACGTATTCGAATATCCGTAAAAGCCTGTGAACCTCCAATGAACAGGATCCCCTATACCTTAAATCTCTGAATTGATGAATCTGTCCGAAGAAGAGAAGATTTGAAGATTCATCTCATTATTCCAAAAAAGGCAAAACTCTATCAAACTATAACTTAACTTTCAAAGAGGTAACAGAAGAGCATGAGGACTTGGTTTCACTGAGAAAAACCAAATTGGGATCTTGCTGCTTGATTATGCCTTGCAGTGCTTGAACTCGTTGAGGGTTCCCCAGCCCCTGACAGTTCCAAAGTAAGATTTTCATGGTTGACGGCATGATTGAGCCCTGTCAGCCGCCACCAATTTGAGTTTCTTTGACCCTCTGTTTCGACCAAACAATCCGCATACTTCTGCTTCTACCACATCCTTAGAGGGAGTGATAATGACATCACTAAGAAATTAATCCTCACTTGCAGCACCTCTAGAATTTGATCAAACAATGGAGTTGCTATATCCCCCACGCCCCCTGGCTTTTGTTCCCCAAATTTTGAGATTTTACAGATGAAGTGGACGTCCACTTTTGGGGTTGAGGGCAAGCCTGGCTCTTTTGTTAGGAGGAGAAACAAAGTTAGTTGCTTCATAGTTGTTGAATTGGTTAACCATCTGTGATGCTTGACTTAAAGAGGCCTTATCCACCTCAAGAATATTGGTGCCGAGGAGGGGGGGGGGAAGCAAAATCCATTATAGAAAACTTTGTTGGGTTAGCCCTTACCATGTTAGAGGCCTGAAGAAGCCCATTTACATTTTTAAAAGCCTAATGTGGAAGTTTATTGGGGTCGCACCAGTCTTTGTCCAGGGAAAGACCATTAACGGCTATGGTAAGTGTTCCATTTGAAAATTGCATGCCAAAATTATTTGGGTGCCATGGATGACCATAATCTGGAAAAAGGTTAGAACGTGAGAACATGTGTTGGTCAACAACCTCGTTTATCCCGACATGGGTGATAAGGGAGGTCATCATGTTAGTAGGCACAAAAGTGCTAGGTGTAGTGGTGGCAGGAAAGATAACAAGAGCTTTGTCTCTTCTTGCAGTAATTGCCATTTGGTCCCTAGCCTTCTGGCGAGCTAAGAAATTATTTGCCAGTAAGTCATTTTCTTCATCCAGTGAGCCGTAAAACCCTCCCAGACCCAACTCCCATTTTCTGTGCCACTGGCGTTCATCGTTATTGAATTTTGTAGGTGGCCTTTGATAACACAATATTTATACATTTATAATGCCCTTATTTCCTAAGTTTTATGCTATGTTTTCTTGTGAAATTGGTTGATGTGTCTAGTGCATATTTATTAGATAAAGGACCGTAGCGAAGACTTTGGAGTCTTTTGGTGATTTTAAGGCTAAAAAAGATCAAAGCTGGGAAGAACTGAAGTCAAGAAGTATTCCAACGATCATCAGATGCAAATTTGCTCAATCCGCAATTTAATGGTTGCTGGTTGGAAATTTATATATACTAAAACTCAAACTGATGTGGTACTGTTTTAGAACAGTAAAATGGCGAAAATGCCCTTACAATGTTGTCATGGCTGCCTTTTGTTTAGGCTTCTCTACAGTAAAAATGCATTTTTGCCCTTCCACTCCACCTGTCGACCATCGCAGCGTCTTCTGGCATCTTCCCTTTCTTTTCACTATTTTTCCTTCTGTGGCTTTTCACTTCTTTTACTCTAATTTGAGTTCGATTGTTTTGGTTTCTGTGGTTTTGCTTTTCACTTCTTTTCCTCTCCCCTTTTCTCTGTTGTTCTGTCTCCCAGAAACTCTTCGTTCTCCATTTGCCGTTATCATCCAACTCCGAATTAGCTGCTTTTTGTCAACTCCATCTACTTTAATTTTCCTGCATAGCTTTCTCTCTGAAGCTCAAAATTCTTGGCCAAACAGAACAGCGAACTTCCCGATGGTCACCAGCTCCTGTTCAAGGTCGAGAAGCACTCAGCAATGACATCCCCGACGCCAAGATTTCGTAAGGTCTCAATATCGAACTGGTTTGATTTTTGTGTACCTGATTTAAATTTTTTTGGTGATTTGCTTTTGGCTGTCTTATCTGGTTTGATTTTTGCTTTCAGGAAACGTTGGTCTTCGAATATTGGGGTTTTTGTCTGCAAGCTTGCAAGGCTGCAAGCCCTTTGTGATCAAGTATGTATTTTTTTCTTTGATTAAATGTTTTTGTTTTCAGTTTTGTAAGCATTCATCTTTTACTAATTGTTTAAGAGCTTCCATGGGATCTGCCCTATGTTGTTACTTCGCGGTTACCTCCGTTGAGGTTGAAAAAACCACAAACGCATTGTAAGTCTGAAAACTAATCAAAAGGTTTTAGAAATTTAAAATTTTTTTTTATCGTAAAGGTTTTTAAAAATTCGGATCATGTTTGCATTTTTATCCAATCTCATGCTCTAGCAATGCTTATAAAGATGACTGTTAGATTATCAAAGGACTCTAGAATGGTAGAAAACGCAAAAGGTCTGCAAGAATTAGTTTTATTTGTTTTGTTATAGGAATTCAAATAATGATAAAAATTCTAACATTTTGTTCCAGAAGTTGCAATTTAATCCTACATCGACAAATTTCTCTGATGCCCACTGACTAGAGGTTGACATTCTGATTCGATGGCTAGATTGGCAACAAATTTATTGGGAAATGCATCTTAAAAGGTATGCCTTTGGAGCAATTTAAAGGTAGGAATTTTTAATTTTTCGTGAAATGAATGTTTTGTCGTGGAAGGAGTTTATAATAGATTGGTTGGACAAGTACATGGTGTTTGTTTGGTTGAATGTAGAAAGGAATTGGAAGAATTATGAAAGTACTTGCATTTTGTTGCAGGAGTTGGAACTTCAACGTTGCATGGAGGAAATTGTCATAAGTTCGGTGGCCAGAGCTTGAAGTTGGCATGACAACAAATTAACTCGCAAATGCATATTCAAAAGTATGCTTTTTTGTTGTTTCTTGGTGAAAGATTGATTAGCGATGATTGCTATTGTTTATTCATGGTTGATTGAGCATTTTTGTTATATGAAACCGTAAAAAACAGTTGCCTCGATGCTAAGTTTTTTTTATATTTCTTGATGCATTTCTATTGATCAGGTATAGATGGACTGGTCAATACGAAGCGCATCTGTGGGACAATAGTTGCAACAAAGAAGGGTAGAGCAGGAAGGGAAGCAAGGTTTGTCAAGAAAACACAATGATGTTTTTAATTACAAGAAATGTGCATTTTTTTCCAGTCAAATTCTGCTTTTGTTCTGACTATTTTCCATACTATATGCTGATTCTATTTTTTAATTTTTGGCTTTTCTTTGATTAGCTGGGGAATTACAATCAAATGATGAATCTTCAGTTTACTTGGGTAAGCATTTTTTGACATATAATTTGGCTTACCATTTTAACTGTCAAACCATGTTGTTTTAGTTCATGCCACTAATCATTCATTCAATAGATTTATATATACAACAGCGTTTAAATGCTAATTGATTACTAACATAATGCGGTCTTTACAGGAAAAGCAATGGATTCTCAAGAGGGGCTTGAATGTACAGAAGAATTACAAGGTCTTAATAGCTATTCATAATTTTATCTAATAGATAGAATATTGATTAGAAATAATATAAATACCAAATAAAAATCTCTAAAATCTCTTTGTTTTGTTTCTTCTCTGTGTAGCAGACGTCATCAATATGGAAGATGGCTAGCCAGGATTGGAAATGTTGCTGTAAATAAGGATCTCTTGGGACATTCAATGAGTGATTTTTCAAACTTTATTTGCTTTTTGTATCTAAAAAATTTCCTAATA
The DNA here is from genome assembly GCF_041283825.1 of Pyrus communis. Classification (NCBI taxonomy): domain Eukaryota; kingdom Viridiplantae; phylum Streptophyta; class Magnoliopsida; order Rosales; family Rosaceae; genus Pyrus; species Pyrus communis. The sequence goes on from NC_142567.1 coordinate 10,324,650, forward strand.
TTTTTAATATAATCAGTGAAACCACGATTTCATGTACTAGCTAGCTACTAGGATGCTTGGTTTTTATATGATTCTGATTATTTGAGGTATCTGAATAAAGTTTTGTTCAAAGTAGGAAAGTCAATTTAAACTGACCCTTCTTTACAAGCTTGAGGAGAGATTTTAGTCTTATAATGATTAATAATAAGATACAATTAGGGTAATACATGTACTGCACATATTGCTAACTATGCTAGACCAAAAGTATCATCATTACTGCTTAAACATACCAATCCGTTTACATTCTGTGAATGCATATGATGACTGAGGGGTTTAACCCTCAATTGCAATCTCATCCTGGCTGATATGTGTAATTTTGTGTTTACACCATACTAATCAATATTTTTTTCATATGTTTAATCAAACTCTTATTTAATGTACATTTCGCATACACAAACAGGCAAAAACTTCTTGACATCCTATAAATTGCCAGAAAAAGGTCATTTCCAATTCATGCAAAACCAGACTTATTTCCCGCAGAAAAACACTAGGTAAACACAATCTATCCTTATTTTGTTCATAATATAATTCTATTGTGATACAATTTTGTTTCATGTATTTCAATCCTTTTCTTTTCCCTTTCCTAGGGTACCTCCTTTAAACTACTTTTCCCATTCTTCTTCGGTCAGAAGATGTCTTTTTGCCAGTTCTGAACAAAGGTCATTCCTAACTGTACAATTTTTTTTACCAATGTCCAAATCTTAAACTATTGCATGCTCATGTTTGCCGATCTTTGGACCAATTTCAAACGGTGATGTAGAAGATATCTCAGAAGAAAATGCGCAGGACTTTGACCGAGTTCCTATCAAGCTATTGAAAAAAAGTCATCTCCAACTGCTGCAAAAACAGATTCCGGTTCTTCCAAAAAAGATTAGGTAACTACTCTTTATACTTGCTTTTTGTACAAGTTTTAATTTATCTGTACACAAATTCAACAAATCTATTCTCATTTTTAAGAAGCTGTCTATCAAACTGACTACAGTCGAAATTTAAGATTCTTAGCACATGCTTTGTTTTGAAGCTGTCTATCAAACTAACTACTCTTTATAGTTGCCAAATGTTGTTATCTCACTGTCTTTACACAGTTTATTTAATCAGTCTTTTAGTATAAACAGTGCTGTTCTTGATTAAATAATAATGTCAAACAAAATTAAGAGAAAAATATAACCGTCCAATAAGAATGACTTACCGAATTACATCACAATAACAAAAGGTAAAGAATAAATAAAATGGCAAGTAAATGGTTTATATCAACTGATTGAGCACCTACTTCATACGGGAAGAAGAGGTCACAAAGGCAAAACAGGGAACAACAACTACTTCATATGGGAATAAGAGGTTAGTTTAATTGTAATTATTTTATTTGGTCAAATTCGAAGTTGGTTGGCTTGCATCTAATTTGGTCGATGGCTTGCACAGGTTGAAGTCACTGGTTTTATTAATGCTGGTGATCAAAATCAATCCAAGTTAATGTGAAAACGATATCATTATTTTGTTATGGTGAGAACTGATTTAAATTAAGAAATTGAATTACCATTTTATACCTCTTCTGTGATCATTTATTGAGAATTTGTTAATTGTTTTAATATATATGAGGTAGGATTTCTACTTTCATTTCTCATCTTTAGAGATTGCTGAATTTCTACTTTCATTTCTCATCTTTAGAGATTGTTGGATTTCATATTGTCAAATAGTTTATGGATTTTCATATTAAGCGCGTCAATATGTTGATGCAGTAATTCAATTAGATGTGATAAAGTTGATGTGTTTATACCTTTAAAAACATTTTTTCACACAATTTCTAATCCCGCAGCAACGCGCGGGCAAAACTTTCTAGTTGTAACTAGAGTTGGAAGGTGCTGTAAAAAACTGTCATTTTTGTTGGGTGGTTAGAAATTCATCAGGACGAAGTGGGTGTTGTGCCATATACATACGAAAAGCTCTGGATGTCTAGTTTCGGCAGAATTTTACAAATCATGATTGTGATGCTTCTAGGATAAATTATACCTGTTTCTACATTATCTTAAATGTCACGATGGAGGAACAAATACGCTACCAAGTTACATGTAGTTACATAGGCCTTGTTTGGCTGCTCATATAAGGGACTGGAAGGACTAATAAAACATCATCTCGCGTTAAATAGGTGCCAAATTAAATTAACTGGTCTGCTTATTTAATACGCTATACACCTGCTTAATAAAACCGTCCAAAACATTGAGATTATAGTCGGTTCACTTTACTCTCTCTCTCTGTCTCTCTCTCTCTCTCACGGAAACTCGACCCTCTTGCCGTTGTCGTTCCCCTCGTCGTCTTCTCTCCGTCTAATAATTGGAGACGCCCGCAAATTATCTCACTGACCGTCTAGCTGTCTCACCCTGACCACTACACAAAGAGAGTTTCATTCTCGTCTCTCAACAGTTGAATTCGAATTAGGTTTTTTTAGTTCTGTAGTGGGTTTCAAACTGGGCATCTTGGCTGCTTTTTGTGATCTAGGTCTGGGATTTTCTAAACTACGCATCTTGGCTGAGAATCGATGAAAGAATTTGAAAATTAGGAAAAATTTAGCTTGGGCAATTTTTTTATTTTATATTTTAAAATTAGGTTTTGCTCTAATTTGGGACTTTATTATTTTTGAAGATTAAGATTTGACAAGTATTTGGGTTTCTAGATAATTACATTGAATTCATATATGTTATGGTATAAATAATACGGTTATTTATCCGATATTACACCAAACGCTTAATTAATTTAGTTAGTACTATTTGATGACTATTTATCATATCCGACCGAAATAATCAATACAATTCGAGGTGCCAAACGAAATCATAGTGTAGTTACGCTGTTGCATATAAAAAATGCGGTCAATGTTTATGACCGGATCCGTATCCCTCACATTTGGGTTCATTTCATCAACCTAATGCCTTGGTTTCTATTGGGCTTTTACTCTTCCTTTTGGGTCTTCAGCCTTGAAAGGTTTTGTTATAAGGAAAGTTAATGAAAAGGGTTTGAAAACTTTGAGTTTTAATGATAAGGACAAAATAAAGGGTAAAGTGAATAGTACCAAGATTGACTTTTTAGTGTAAAAATGTGGTTTTTCATTAAAGTGAACAGTACCGCGGACTTTTTGTTAAAACTCCCTTTGTTATACTCATTCGGTTGATGAATTTGAATATCGATATTAATTATATAGTAAATTGTCTTTTATACAACTTAGTATTACGGTTTAGTGGTATTCTTCTATAATAGTAAGTGAGACATTTTAGATTCAAATCTCGTGGATCGAGAGTACAAAATAAATTTAGGGAGTTTTAATGAAAAGTCTACGGTACTGTTCACTTTAATAAAAAAACCACATTTTTACACTAAAAATCAATCCTGGTACTATTCACTTTACCCTTTATTTTGTCCTTATCATTAAAACTCAAAGTTTTCAAGCCATTTTCATTATTTTTCCTATAAATTTATTTCCCCACACTCTAGTTCAATTGACCCTTAGACTATTTTTCTTGCTAATTTATCTCTTAAACGAGCATGAAATATCCAATTTATATCCCTAACGTTATATTTTAACCAATCTCATTTAATTTTTAATCAATGGGCGTATTGTGAGAGAGATGTGACTCACTTTTGAGGGCTAAACAGTCTTTTCACCTCTTCACAGAAATATGTGTTTTTTTAAAGATTATTATGAAGTGTTGAAGAGGAACTTTAAGGTGCACAATTTAAGTGAGGACTATTCAGTCAAAAGTGAGTTACATACCTCTAAAATGACGGATATTTTGAAGAAGTTGATTGATCAATAGAGATTTGTTGCAGTCATATTTCCATTAGGAGTGTGATTTTGTAAATTCTAGTAGATTATGTATAGGAATCCTATATGATGTATAGGAATCCTATGAGATTTAGATATCTTTTGTTATGCAACTTGTATTATGTGGAGAGCAAGCTTCTCTCTCTTCTTCTTGCCACCGGTTTCTCCCTCTCTTTTCCCTCGGTGAAATAGGCCTACAATATATTATTAGCACACTCTTGTTGCTACGCTAAGGAATTGAAGAATTTTGAAAATGGGTCTTCTACAACATTCAAAAGTTTTTATTCTTTCCATCCAATCCAATTTCTTATAAAACATGAAATTAATATTTTTTAAGCCTTGGTATCATGAAAACATTTATCATGATGCATGAACCCTGAATTTATTTTTTGCTTATATATTGCTTATACAACATATATTTCTCAATTATACATATTGTTTGAGAAAATATTTTATTATGTTTGTTTTTGCTATGCAAAAATTGCATTTTATTTTGTTATTCGATATTATTATGTTGAAGCGTGACGAGCCGTGCCTAGAGCGCCCCTAGCCACACCTTCCACGACTGACCATTGTTTGGGCCAGCTTATGGAATTAATTTTGTGACCCGTAGTCCATAAATAAAAAAAAAAAAAAAAATTTTTGGTTGCAATCCACTTTTATAAATTAACGATTCAATATTTTAGTATTATTCTTTGGACCAATGACATCCTTTCGTAGCACCAAAGCTACTCACACTTGGTCCCGTAGCAACCCAAATTCACTACACTAGTTGTATATTATATCTTATTAGGTACCCTTTTTAAGTTGGAAGTTCATCTAGATTGAACCTATAGTTGTGACTTTAGTGCATTTGAAACCTGAAGTTTTCATAAACAGTACACCTACGTAAAAACCTGAAGTTTTTCATGCAAATTAAACCAAACCCTGTCTTAGAACACGAATATTCTAACTTTGATGCTTATAGCAATTTTTATTCTCCATAGTACCAACCACAATCTTGTTCACCCCATTCAATGTATTGCTGAACCGTCACAAGTTCGATTTCATTGACATGAAAGTTTTTGATAGAAACTACTTTATGTATGTACAAGGCGTGAAACTTTACTAGATATCAAGAAGCTGAGAATTCATTGAGCCAACAATGACATGGAAGAGCTGAATAAGCCACCACCATGCTCTTCATTCGAAGATTTATGCCTAAAGCTTTACAAATGGAAGTACCTCTTAAAGAGGATTCCATGACTCTTTGGCTCACTCTCTAGACTGTACAATCATGAAAGATGATCTTGCCTAAAGCAAAATATGATTGAAACCTTTACGTCTATGAATAGGTACAATTTTGAAGTTTATAGAATCCTATTGAATTTCGATCGGAGAAGATTTTTCTCATCCTTATATGCCTCTAACATAATCCTAAAGTAGCAGTGTAGAGAATGGAAGTTACCAAATTCTCTAATCTGATTACTACCAAAACTGTGAGAGAAAGGTACCTAGTGATTCGGCTGAGAGGTACCGAATGGTATAGACCTAGCTTCGACTAGAGTTTACCGAATAGTCTAACCCTATTTTGGTTGGAGCCCACCGACCCTGCTTCGACATGGATGTATCGAAAGACATGCTCTGCTTCAACAGATGTACGAATATAAGTCTCTGCTTCGGTAGACACTTATCAAAGTTGCTCATCCTACTTCGACTGGAGAGTACCAAACATACCTGCCTAGGTTTAGCTAGAACCTTCTGAACCCAAGTTTGGGTCTGCCTCTCTCTTTCACCTTATTTAGGGTCTGTTTTACAACATATGATAGAATCAGGGTCTGCCAAGGGGTGGCACCATGACCATAAGTATGATACTTGGCACCTAAGACCCAAAACTTCAAGAATAAGGAACAATATTCCCGAAACTTAAACCTACAAAATCTATCCCTATTTTGCAATAAGAGATCATTGGTTATGCACCTATTTGTGCCTCTACCAATGTTGTTAAGAAGTACCATTCTGTAGTCAATATGTAATACTAATTTTGCTCCAACTTTTACATATAGATAAGTAGAATTTTGACATGGATTGCCCTTAATACTCGTATTCCTCGAGCACAATTTGGTTTACATTGTGAACAATTTTCTATGTTCCTAGAGGCAAGTTTGGTGTTTTGTTTTTGTTATGGATATTGTCTGTGAATATGAGTTAATTGAATCTTGTTTCTCGTATTCATGTGGCAAATTCAATTAACATTTGATTAGGTATAAATGTAGGAAGTTAGTTGTCTAGATAAATGTGCTACTACACATACTTACTTCATATCTAAGGCAACTTGCTAACAACAATCTATCCAACTTGATTAAAGGTATTGTCACTGCTCATAGTTGTATGAATGGTAGACATTACCATTAAAGGGCCTTATATTCTCCTAGTTCCAGAAGAACGTCATCGAATCTTAAGGATATTCGAGAGAACAATGATCATGAATAAAACAACTGAAGAAATCTTTGCACCACCTACAAAATGTGAAGCCTAAAGCTATTTATGGGGCCAATGAGCTAACTCCCAATTGGGACACATCATAAGGCCAGCCTGGAGTCGAGTGAGTCGAGCAGTTTACTTGCTTCAACATGACCATTTGGGACACTTAGGTCGATTAGTGATGCCATGCATTATACGACGCATCTCTTTACTCGAAGTCAGGATCTTATGCTTACAAGCACACTTTCCCAAGCCTCCTCGTTAAGAAAATTTGATTTCTAAATCAAATTTTGCAAAGATACTAAAAGACCTATTTTCATGATGAATTCAAGGGAATACTTGTGGACTAATCCAACCAAAATGCGAACCATGTAAATATTTATGGTTTTGGTTGATGTATCAATACACTGGTCGTAGGGCTTACCACACACATTGCTGCTAACCACATGACCTTTTTTCACATTGGTTGATTTATCGACGCATTAATCTCATCTTTCTTGTATGCAGCTATTTTGGTCCGTCTGAGGCCTATCAACACTTAACCTATTTTTGGTGTTACAGTTGGTTACTAGGTGACGTTTCATACTTCCGCATTTGGGTGTGCATTTTATGTACCAAGTTACGCAACTGTAAGACCAATATGGGTCGTTAAAGAAGCGTGTGAATATTTGTCAATTATGATTCTCTTTTGAATTAGCTTTTTAAAGCCCTTGAAAGTGATCTCTTTACCGCTATATTTTGCGGATTGTCACTTCGATGAGACAATCTTCCCACTATTAGGTGGAGATAAGAACATCAACATTCCTGAAGAATAGCGCGAATTAGCATGGACGTTGCCTACTTTGTCTCATCTCGATCCCCATACCTCACAAGTATGATAAGAAAGTGCGATGTATTCTAACTTTCAGAATGTTGCTCCAGGCGTAATTCCATGATTTAGTTTAAGTAATGAGATCATATACGAGCTGCAAATATGCCTACAAAGATAGACATACCTAACGTACGTTAAGTTAACATACTCGAAGAACGTGCCACCCCTTAAGGATGGTTAACCACCTTTGTTGGCCGGCTTGATACCTCAACGGCTAGCCAATAAATCTCTCTTTGGCATGAAGCGTGACAAATCACTCAGTTCGTAGAATTCACTTCTCTAGAATAAGAAGAATATGGCAGAAAAAAAAAAAAAATCCATACTCGATCGCTGCCTCAACCATTTTCTTCTCATGAGATTATTTCAAATTATCCCAAAACTTGAAGTTCTTAGTCCAGTATACTAGTTTGGTAACATATAGAACTGGAATGAGATTATCATCGGCAATGTTTCAATTATATGGTATTTATCGACATAAATGAAAAATGACGATATCGAACCAAGTTCCGTTATTAATGATAACGTAGAACTAATTGGCCAACTGAAATAAAAAATCTAGGTCAAATTAGATTCCTTACCAAACTATGTTTGAACCTATTATTCCTAGTCCACTCAAGGTAAACTTGTTGTGCTACAAGTGTAAAAGGAAGCGTAATGAGAGGAATGAAATAGTGTAATATGATCCATGCTTTATGGCGCAACGTTTCTCTCATAATGTTTTGTGATTGATTGCAGCATTATGAATGTGGTTAGTGTTTCTTCATGGATATACTAATACGTAGATCTACATGTATGTTTTCGAAAAATTACATGGACTGGTTCAAATAGTTCTAGACACATAACACCCTTTCAATTCAAACAAGGTGTTCACTTTATGGATTAAAACAATCCAGGTAGATGTGGTATACTCTTTTAAGAAATTATTTGATCAATCAAGGATATGAGAATAAACTATGCCCTTGTGTGTTAACTAAGAAGTTTTCTGAATTACTAAAGTTGTAGTTTACATCGATAACATTATATCCAAGACTCTGGAAGAGTTTGAGAAAACTGCCTTGCACCTGAAGACAGAATTTGAGATAAAAGATCTTACAAAAACTCGTTTATGTCTTGACCTAAAGTTCAAGCATTGTTCTCATGGTATTCTGGTATACCAATTGAACTACACCTGAAGGTGTTATCTTTTGAGTATAGACAAGTAAATTTCGTTGCATACAAATAAGGCATCACAAAGCTCTACGTGGCATATGACTTGTCACAAATGGACAAGTTATCAATGCCATGTGGAACAAATCAAGTAAATGAAGCTCAAAAGCATTCCTAAAATGCAGCAAAGGAAGAAATACCCCTTAAAATCGGCAAGGGGTCGAAATTGCTCTCAAAATCGGAAAGAAAGTAAAGCATCTTCACAAAACAAGCAAGAATTAAAGATTGCTCACAAAATAGGCAAGAAAGCTCTATAATTCAGCCAAGCAAGGAAGAGTGGCTAAAACAAGACACAAATCAAAGCCAAATCCACCCAAAGGCATGGCTTTAGAAGTCTATAAATATAAGGTCCCAGGACAAACAAAGGGTCGACAATTTCTACATTGAAGGGCCGAAATTCTCACAAAAGGAGAACCTCTGCCAAATCTTTGAAGACTAATACACTGCCAAAGCTCTCTTCGAAGAACGTACAACCAAAGCCGAAACATTCCCTTGAAGAATCAACAAGAACTTGTGCCGATTCCTTCAAGACTTTGTTGCAAGCTTAAAACTTGTAACGATGTTCGATTCAAGATCAAGTTGCCTAGACCCTTCAATCAACAAAATCCCACTTCAACATCACCTTTGCCGCATGTCATACGCAAACCAAGAGGTGAAGACTATCCACGCATTGTTTCAAGCTCAAACTTTGAAGCAATCGTTCAATAATTTGTTCGAGATCAAGTCATTGTGACCCTTGGATCAACAACCTATGCATCTGCATCAAATTTGAAGACCGAATCAGAGGAAAATTGTAAACAGAGATTGTAACCCTACAAATTCATCAATCCAAATCTACTTTGTACACGTGTTCTCGTTTCATTCATTACAGAATTTTCGTGTTTACAAAGAGGTTGTGGAACCCGAAGTTCCATATCTAAGTTCAACTTTGCGTTTCGTTATACTTAGCTCATTGCATTAGACATGATATCCTTTGATGTTGATCTATTAACAAGATACATTATTGCACCTACACACAACCACTGATTCTATGTTGAAGGTACAATGGATTTGGCCTTATCCCTACGCATCCGAGCAGATCCAACCCCTTGTTCCTCAGAATTATTCTTGCCTTGTTTGTTATGCTGACGCTGGTTACTTATCAAACCAGCACAAGGCACATTCCCCAACGATTAAGTCTTTACCGTTAGGGATATTGCAATATCTTGGAGGTCCACAAAATAAACCTTAAAGCTTAATGTGCCTCACTATGCCACGTGTGAGAAAAAGGGTTGAGTGTGAGAAAAATGGTTGAGAGCTTGTGTTGAGCATATTCAAACTACCTGTAGTTTTTCATCCATTGTTGGTCATGACGACAATCCGTGAAGACAATGCTGCATTTATCGACCATACCAAGACCAAGACATGATACATCAACAAAGTCAACATCAAGCATATTATTCCATGATCACATAAGCAAAGCATCAGAAGATTGAAGGCAAGTAGATCGGATCCTAAGACAACCTTGCTGACCTCTTCATAAAGTCATTACCAAAGTCAACCTCCAAGAATCTTTTCTGAGGATTTGGTATTCCAAACTATTTGTGGATTTGGTATTCGAAACTATCTCATTTGCAATGCCTGTAGTTCTCATTTGGAAGTTTTGTCAAAGTTAAGGGAGTATCTAGAACTATACTTACTTGACCTTAGTGTACTTTTTTTTCCCTACAATTAGGAGCATTCTACCTTTTGGATTTTTGTTATCTAATGACGTTTTAACAAGGCGCCCATCTTGGGCTAGTCATACCTTTGTGGGTGTGTTTTACTTGTGTTTTGAAGGCTTTTAGTTCTGACTTAATGCAATTTCTCACTTTTCTCCTTAGACTATGTGTTTTTTAGCTACCTTGGATTTTACCATAACGAGGTTTTGTGTGTTTTACTATGTATGCATTCTTCCGTTTATTTTTGAGACTCGTATTTGCTCATTATGCCAACTAGCCAAGATGGCTTCATCAACTATTTAGACATCATCACACGAAAACCCAATGCACCATTTGTTAAGTATTTACACACTCAAGGGGAGTCTTGCCTTCTTAATTCCTTTAGAATGTGATTGTGTAAATCCTAGTAGATTATGTATAAGAAAATCCTATGAGATCGAGATGATCTTTCCTTGCACAACTTGTATTACTTGGAAAGCAAGCTTCTCTCTCTCTCTCTCTCTCTCTTATTAGTATAAATAATGGCACAAGACATGAGGAATATCACACGTAGATTTCCTCAAGCCCTTCTCCCTTTTCTCTTTGCCACCGATTTTTTGCTATTTTTTTCCCTTAGTAACATAGGTTTGCAACAGATTTCTAATTAGTCGTCAATTAATCATTAATTTTGAAGCGTTTATTTAGCAAGTTTTTGTATCTTTTTCTTCTTCCTTGCTGTTAGACTAGATTTAATTAATTTGGGCATTTTGTGTAATTTTTGCATGTATTATAGGAATGTAATTTTCAATTGTAATTAATGCATGATTCCTACCTTAATTGGGATTCATGTAACCCTATAAATTGTAATATTTCTCACATATTAATACAAGGGTCATACTTTTACATTGTATCATTCATGTAGGTTTCTCTCTTTGGTCCTTGGGTTTTCTTTCTTCTCTTCTTGTTCAATACAGTACCAAAAAAAAAAAAAAAAAAAAAAAAAAACCAAGTTTATTATCGTCCATCATTTTTTGGTCTAGCTAGGCTGTTTGCTTTTTCTCTTTTCTCGGTCAAACCTCTCATCTTTTTGGTCTCTTTTGGCTTTACAAAGTCAAACCTCTTGTCCTTTTGGTCTCTTTAGGCCATCTCCAACCGAGTCGGCCAAATGGCTATAAGCCAAAACATAGCCCGTTTTGACACAAAACTCATCTCTAATGGAGGGTTAGGCCAAACCAATTTGGGACCCACCAGGCCAAAATATAGCCAAATGGCTAGAGGCTAGGTAAACATAGCTAGCCAGCTAGCCCTGAAAGTTGGGCCAAACTGTGCTGCTAGCTGACGTCACGTAGCCTTTTTACTTATCATTTTTACATCATTTCTCACATCCTTTTCACCCTTCCATGCTATTTGACCTCATTTTAATGTCTAAGTTGTTAACTGCAAGTAAAATTAATATATATAATAACATGAAACTTTAAACAACATTTAGCGATAAGTGGCCTCAAAATATGTTTGGAAACCTTATTTTAATATGGTAGTTTAATTCAATTAACCTATAAAATTAAAGAACAAACTTAGAATAATAAATTATTGATGGACGGGGACTAAACATACCCCTTCGGTTGGAAATGGTCTTAGTCTTTCCTGCTTCTTTCTCCTTTGTGCTTTAGTTTCTTCAATGTTTTTCTTTTACAATGGTGTCATTCTCTTCTTCTTTTCTTGGCCCAAACACCATTCCCTTCCTCCATTGTCAGCAACAGACCCAGCACTATGCTGGCCTACGCCCTAGCCCTAAAATCCAGCTTCAACGGCCCAGATGCATTAACCTGGTGCTTGGCCCAAGAGCGTTTGACATAGGGCAAGCAGACCTGTTACTGTTGGCCTTTTAGGCCCTCCATGTTGTTAAAGATGCTTCACTCCTCCATACGATCTGAACTATTGTTTTGATACCGATGCAACTCATTATATGACGGGCCAATCCTCTGCATTTCCTACTCTTCAACCCGATCCCGATCCGCTTAATGTTTATTTAAGTAATGGTCATCTGATGATTATTACCCACACTAGTACAATTCCTCTAACTCTTGGTCCTATTAAGTTCCATCTTTGTAATATTTTTCTCATTCTGACCTCCGTAAAAATCTTCTCTCAGTTTCCCGTTTCACTCAAGAAAATCCAATCTTTTTGTGCTTGCTCTTAACTTCTATTAAATCTATAAATTACGCACTGGTTTTTAACTTTTTCAAGGCTTTTATCAGGATGGGCTTTATCTATTGACCCTATCATCTGCCACCTCCCCTGTTCCCAAAGCTTTTGTTACCATATTTTTCTTCCACATGGCATCAGCGATTTCGTCCCCTGTAATGTCTTGTGTTTGTTACCATCTTTTCTACCTTCTGTCATGAATTTGGGCATTGAACATCGTTACTATTGCCCTCACACTCTTCAACAAATAGGATTGCTGAACTTAAGCATCGTCACATTGACACACCCTAACCCAAATAACCACCTAGCTAAAGCACTACTACAAAATTGGCTATAACTAGCGGTCCAAAAACCGAAAAGAAAGCATAATTTCTATCGAATATTTGGTAAAAATCTGACATCAAGTCATGCAATGTGGGATAGTAGAACTGACGCCACTACTAGCGTCATGAAAAGGCTTTTGATGTCGGTTAGTCACCTTAATCTGCCACGAAGAAGGAAAGCAATATAAAATAAAAAAGGATCATATCGTCGGTTAAAAGTGACATCGAGGCTGGCGTTGGCTACAACCGACATTAATTACTGACATGGTGTCGGTCCTAACCGACATCACCTAACAATTCCATAATTAAGATAACTAGTATATTGTCGGTCCTAACCGACACTATCTAACACTTGATATATAAAATAATAAATATATTGTCACCCATAAGCGACACCACAAATAATAATAAAAAAATTAAAAAGTCTGTCTCAGTTTTAATTAATAATAATTAAAAAAATTTATATGAAAATAATTCCCACCATATTTAATGTATAGGCCAAAACAAACATTAATAATAACTATTAACAATAACAATAGTACCAAACACTAACAATTATCCACCATAACAAACATTTTATATTCGACATTAAACATAACATACAAAAACTCATCTGCCACAAAAAACATTATAAATCCGCCATAACAAACACTAGATCCGACATTACAAATATAACATAAAAAAAAAAAGATGGAAAGTACAAATGTTGGCCAAAGTGTCATACATATATGCCAAGAAAGCAAACCAAATAAATTACTCAATAGAATCAGAGCCTGAATGTGCCCCAGATCCTTCTTGAGATCCTCTTTGTGATCCGAAAGGCCTCATCACGTCCACATCAAATGCAACACCTGCGAGCATTCTAGAAAACCCACTAGTTGGAACATCCGGAGAAAATCAATCAGGAGTAGGCATCTCGGGTTGATATACTGGCATTTGATATGGTGGCTGCTACATGTATGGCATGGGCTGTGTAAGCGTTTGATACATAGGATACAAAGGAGGTTGTTGATTATGGCCTGTATACAGATATGCAGGAGGAGGATGACTTTGGCCCGACTGTTGGAGCTCGGATATGCAGGATGAGGAGGCTGACTCTGGCCTGATTGTTAGGTTCCCGGGCTATGCAGTGGTCGCTACTAAAATTATTTCATGAACATCATCAACAACTGATGCTGCTGATCGAACATCTATTGCTACCTGTTGTCTGATTGTTGAAACTTAGCCTCTAGCTTCGCCAACCGTTTAGCATTTGCTTCATCTTTCCTTCTTAATTCATTGTTTTCAGTTATCAGCAATGTTACTGAACTCCTAGATGATCTCCTCAAGAATTCGAAGTAGAAGCTGAAGAAGATGCATACGACACCATATCAGGAGCCACCCCATGACCAAATCGTCGGACTCTATTATGATTCTCACGATCCATCGTCTCAACATAAACTCAGGTTCTAAGTTCATCATTGTCTTCTTGACCAGACTCAATCAAAGATCGAATATTGCTTTTCATGGTTGCCTTGCAATACAATATTTAAAAATAAAAGATCAACAATCATAAAATAGAAAAATAAAATGATAGATATTAAAAATTAATAACAATGAAAGACTAACACGAAAAAAATCAATTACCCATGTGCGCTAAGATGATTCATCAATCCAAGTTCTATCTTTTCATGTATGACAATGACCAATGTTCTAAAAGACGCTAGACGCTAGTCGGGCGACGTGCTGAGGCCTAGTGCCGAGGGAGTTAGGAGGGGCCTAGGCAGTCACCTAGGCGGACTAGGCGGATTTAATTAAATCTATTATATTTTGTATGTCTATTTATACTTAAAATATATATGATTTCATCATAAACTACAAAATGGAATGACATATATATTATGAGCTATTGGAATATAATGAAAACATGTAGAACAAGTATATAATGTGTGTTCCTTTAAGTATACAGCAAGTCTCTTACAATTTATTGAAAAAATAAAATGCAAAATGAAAGTTATCTATTTTCTGTCTAAGTGAGTCGCAACTTAGATGGGTGTCTAGGCAGGTCTGGGTGGGTGCCTCAATAGGTCTATGCGCCATTTCTTAATTTTCAAACGCTTAGCCATTAATTGGGGCGGTGGGCAACCACCTAGCACCTAGGTGGCACTAGGCGGGGATTTTTAGAACAGTGACAATGATTAAAAAAAAAAAAAAAAAAAAGGGTCTGTCTCCTTCCCATGCTTATTTCTTTTTAATTATATGTCAATAAAAAAACAAACAATTTTAAGCAATCTTCATATTAAAAATAAAATTTCTAACAACTATATATTAAATTTAATATTAACTACATTTATTAAATGTACAACCCATACATATTTTTCCAGCACTCTTGCAAACGATTTTGAACTGGTTGTATGGTTCATTGTTTTCAACTCCCAATTATGCTTATTTTTTTTTTTTTTCAGCAATCTCCTAAAAAATAAGAGCATTTATTAGACAAATTTAAAGGTATTACAAAATAAATCATAAAAGGTTTACCTTTGTTCTTTCTTTATTCCAGTATGTCACCAACTCTACCCACTGTGCATGATCCACATCAGGATGAAGGTTGTAGTGCTCCTCAACTGGTCTATTAGTATAATATCTTTTTTTTTTTTTTTTTTTTTTTTTTTTTTTTTTTATTTTAAATCTATTTCTATGCTTTTTGTGCGCATGCTCTGCAATCTGAAGCGTCATATGGCGCTTCATAGGCATTTTCACTATATCTTCTTCTTGAAAAATAACACTTCCCTAAATTCATAAAAAAAATTCAAACTAATTAATTATTATTACAATCATTGACTTATTCTACTATTTTCAAGTAAAAAAAAATATCTATACCTTTATTCTATTCCAGAACACTTCCTTGTCTTGTCCTTTAATCAACCGCCAATCTCTCATCGACGGAAGATTTCTGTCATCTCTAACCTCTGCCACTACATGTTTTGAAAAAGCACTAGAATTTTCATTAATGCATTTTCCAGACGAATCAAATGAACAAGACTGTTCCTTCTATTTGGGAATTACGGGTCTACGCGTTCTTCATTGAGATATTCCTTATTAATAGAGAATAAACAATTAAAAACCAAGACACAAAAATCAATTTTCAATTTCAGCATAATACTAGCTAAACTACAAAATACAAAATGAAGATAATAATAATAATAATAATTTAAAAATAAACTAGCTTCGACCTCTTCCTCTTCGAATTGGAGTTCCTCAGAATGTTGATCTTCGATATGTTGATCCATAGCAAAAGTTAGTGGAAGGAGAATGAGAAAGAATAAAATGGGGGAAGAAAGGGACACACGGGGAAAAAGTAATTAAATGAGAGAAAGGGAAATGAAAGCACGGATGAAATAGGGAAGGAGAAGGAAAAAGACTGAAATAGGGGAAGAAGGGGACTCATGGGGAAGAATGAATTAAACGAGAGAAAGGGAAATGAAAGCACAGATGAAATGGGGAAGAAAGGGGTTTAAATATGGATAATAAGTTGGCGTCGGTTAACTCCAACAGTGATTGCATTGACATCGAATTAAATGCCCTTGGCGTCGAATTAAATGAAGCTTGGTGTTGGTTACAACCGACACCAATGTCTAACACACTTGACTGAAATGCACGTCAAATTAAATGAAGCTTGGTGTCTGTTAAAATCTACACCAACGTTTGACACACTTGACTGAAATGCACGTGGCATCGAATTAAATGAAGCTTGGTGTCGGTTCTAACTGACACCAACGTCTGACATACTTGACTGAAATGCATGTGGCGTCGAATTAAATGAAGCTCGGTGTCGGTTCTAACTGACACCAACGTCTGACATACTTGATTGAAATGCATATGGCGTCGAATTAAATGGAGTTTGCATCGGTTAAAACCGACACGATGTCTGACACCTTTACTGATTGATTGATTGTCCCCTTCCTAAGTGACTAACTGAAATTCCTCTTCCCAAGTCAACGTCCCATCAGTTATAACTGATGCCACATCTGACACACTTGACATCCCTCTTCCCTATTCACATTCTCGTCGGCTACAACCGACACTATTCACCTGACATTTTGCGGCTTCGAATTAAATGAACTTGGTGTCAGTTAAATCCTCTTCTCAATCCATTTCGCATGCAAAACAAGTGAGAAAATTCCCGCCTAAATATTTTAAATTATTCGACACAGATGACCAATGTAGTCGCCTAGAAATGATAAAAAGTAGCTTTAAAAAAAAAAAAGGTTTAACCCAAAGAAAAAAAAAAAACAAGTTGTTTTATTTTTATTTTTTGTGTTATGTCATATAACATTTTAATATTTTAATAAATAAAATTTAACTTAAATAAAAAACAAAAATATAATTTTGTGAAAAAATATCATCACACACGAATTGAAACATAGTCTCATTAATACTTAAAATACATAAAATAATTAATATATTTATTTCGTGTCATCATCTGTTACGTCGTCGTCAGCATTGGCATAATTAACAAACTTGGTAGGCAACAGTAATGATTTATGAAAAGGAGTCTCTTCCACGCCAACCCTTGTATGGAAAATTTCATTGGCAAGTATCCGATCATCCAAATTAGGTATGGCATAATCATCAATTGCATCACTGTCCTCTAATAAGTCAAACAAATCCCTCGACTGTGTTCAAACAATTACGTGCCAATCTTTTTCAATTGTGTCCTCCACATAAAATACTTGTAAAGCTTGTGATGCTAATATGAAAGGATCCTCTTTAAATCCTAATCGATTGAAGTTCACCATAGTAAATCCATATTGATTGGTCTTCATTCCTCGTGGACTTTCACTATTAACCTATTCGCACTTAAATAACATCACAGCTCGACCCCTATCTCTTGCCTGAGTCAGACCACAATATTTAACCTTGAACATATCTACAACTCTGCCATAACAATTCACTTGCCTAATTGCACTAGGAACATTTGCAGGTACAAAGACACCACAATTTTGATTCTTATGTTTATCATCCACATATTTTATATGAAGTCTGAACCTATGAACAATATGACTTTTATATCTACTCACAACCCTACTAGGATAATTAGCTAGCCAATGCAAGTCTTGAGATATCAACGGGTCATTAGCATGACATCTTGAATTCAACTGTAATAAGTATAAAGATAAAAGTTGACAGGATAACTATAGACATGTTATAATTAAAATGTAAAAAAAGAAAAGAAAATAATAATGTGATTGTTATAGCAACTCACATGTTGCTTGAACCATTCTGGAAATTCTTTCTTGCTTAACTCCTTGATTTGTCGCATAGTTAACCTTTCTCGACGATGTTTAGTTTTCAAGAAAACTTCATCACAATTATTTCGAATGTATCTATGGCACTGATCAAGAACATTTAGGTCAAGATCCACATTTTCTCCTGAACCCATATAACATCCCTTGGAGTTAAAAATTAATAATTCACTAGATACTCCATGTCCAATACCATCTTCATTTCGGCCTCTACGGGTGCGACAAGACTCAACATCTATAAGATACATGGAACAAAAGGACAAGCACTCATCCACCAAATATGCTTAAGTAATAGAACCTTCAGGACAACCTTTATTTTGAACACAGCGTTTCAATGTTGGCAAATACCTACAATTATAAAACGATACACAAATTATTATTATTATTATTAATTAAAGTTATGACTATAATTGTAAAAAATTTATAAAAATTTGTTAATTTACGTTCAATTAGATACATCCATTTATATTGAACAAGCCCTGCAAGAGCTGCTTCATCTGCCAAGTGACCTAGGAGGTGCACCATTATATCAAAAAATGCAGGAGGGAATATTTTTTCAAGTCGACATAACGTCAAGGCAATTCTTGAATTCAATTGCTTGAATCCTTCCTCAAACTCCTTCTTACTACACAACTGTCTGAAAATTACACTTAACTCTAATAATACCATGACAACAGCTTTAGGCAAAATCAGACGTATTGTAAGCGGGAGTAACTACTGCATTAAAACATGGCAATTGTGACTTTTCAACCCATGTATTTTTCATTCCTTCACGTGCACACATTGCGACAAATTTGATGAATATTCATCGGGGACCCGAATAGTAGATAACACTATGCAAAATGCAGTTTTTTCTTCTCTTTTCAATGTGAACAATGTTGGAGGTCGAAATGTTGTATTTCATTCTCTACGTGGGTGTTGACTACGTCTTATGTTTAAGTCTTCAAGATATGCATATGCAGCCAATCCATATTTAGACTTTTCTATATCTAACAATGTTCCCACCACATTGTCACATATATTCTTCTCGATATGCATAACATCAAGATTATATCTAATCAACATATGCCTCCAATAAGGTAGTTCATAAAAAATAGATTTCTTTTTCCATTGACTGTTACTACTTCTATTGCTGGAAGTTCTTTTTCTACGTTGCCCAACTGAAGCATCTTTGTTTGGTTTTCCAAAAGTAAATCTCAATGTACAAAGTTCTTCAAGACATGGTAAGCCAATCAACTGCCTTGGTGCACTACAATGCTTTCGCCAACCATTAAAAGTTGTGGTTTGCCTTCGAAACCTATGATTATCTGCAAGAAAGTGTTGATGCCCCAAATAACAAATCTTACGA
The DNA here is from genome assembly GCF_041283825.1 of Pyrus communis. Taxonomy (NCBI): domain Eukaryota; kingdom Viridiplantae; phylum Streptophyta; class Magnoliopsida; order Rosales; family Rosaceae; genus Pyrus; species Pyrus communis. The sequence goes on from NC_142567.1 coordinate 10,343,880, forward strand.
CTCACCGACAAGTAAATAGATTATATATCATGCATGCAATGTGGATAGGCTTTATAGCCATGTGTACTCCATCTTGACAACATTTCATAAGCCGGAAAATTGATAGGATTAAAAGCACACCACAAAGTGGCACACAAATGTCCTATTGATTTTCCTTATTAACACTAAGGTTTGTCAATTATAACATATGAAAATAAGGGTCTTTCCCACAGAAGATTGTTTTATCCAACTACTTAAAATGTCACAACAACTGGGTTACTGTCCCTACTGACCTGCCACCAAAAAATAATTATTAGACCAACTTATACTTATCTAAATTCTACAAAATTTTATATGAAGACAGCAGACACAAAGATCTACACTCACACAAATTTTTGGAATTTTTGGAGTTGATTTGCTATTTAAATTAAATCGAACAAAAATATAATAGAAACAGAATTTAAGTAGTTCACAAATTAAGAAGAATGAGTTAGGGGAATTGCTATCCACCACCAAATAATCATGCAAACATGTTATGTTTCATTCAAATTCCTTTTATTTCCGGATGAAGATGCTCAAGTTGGCTCAATGTTTGAACTCAACCTATTACTCATTCTTATGTAGTATGTTAAGAGAATGGCGTTTTCAACTTAACTTAGTCCTTAGCATGCAATCTAGAATGGCGTTTTCATAGATTTAACAGGTAGAAATCATTAAGAATGAAAAGAGTTTGAGTTATCACAAGGCATTGTAAGTATTGGCGTTGTCTTACTTATCCTAGAAATTGGTTCACATGCTAATCATAATTAACAAGTACTACTCTAGAACATATTTAGGTCCTCATTCAATAAGGGCAGGCACACACATATTCATAGCGTTAGAATCCTAGATATGCTTACTACGTATGCATCCATAGAAAACACATAAAGAATTCATCAACGAGACAAGTAGTGAAGCAATTTTCATCCTTTCATAAAAGTAATTCAATGAAATGTCATAACAAACTTGCAATCATATTTGGGGCTTCAAAACAACCCCTAACTACTAAAAATTTAGTTACACACAATCCTTCAGTTAAAATAAAAGATAGACATGAGTTTGAGAAGGTACAACCGAAAGAAATCGACTGAGGCCTCCCCCCTTTCCTTCCATCCCCAACGCTGCTTTTAAATCAATTCTTGCTGCATCATTTTCTTCTCCTTAACTCACCCACTAATAGCCATTTAGTGATGATAATAAGTGAGAGGAAATGGTAAACAATTGTAACTCAGCTGGCTTGTTCTTGGTTGCTATATTAATTGGATTTATTGCTTTCAATACTTTCTTAACAGTTACAAACTGTTCAGTCTCTTGGGAATCTTTTAGTGTTAAAACGGCCATAACTTCTTCTAGAAACATGGTATTAGCGATCCATGAAATGCTCCAGAAAATAGACATCTGTAGCTTTCCAAGCATATAAGGTTCATTCTCTAATTCATTCTGAGCTATTTGCAACTTGCTTCCAAAGTCAGCTGATCTGCACAGGCAGTTTTGACGAATTTGTTACTTAAAATTCCACTTGTGCTATTTTTCTCTTCTTTACTTGACAAATCCTACAAAACACAAAAACAAAGTAAATAGCTCAAAAATATAAGGAACTAACTAAGAAAAGACAAGTGAATTTGATGTAAAATATATATAAATATGAGCTTATCAAAAATCACTTATGGTCCATAAGATGGCAGCCTTCATCATAAAATTTTGGTTGGAATACGCATCATAAGTGGGAGTATCTACCTCCCACAACTCATTTAACTCGTCAATCAATGGACGCATGTACACATCAATCTCTTTGCCAGGATTGCGCAGCCTTGGTATTAACAGAGACAACAACAAATTCGGTTGCTTCATACATATCCAGGGCTGTAAATTATAAACAGAAAGCACCTTAGGCCATGTGCTATAGTCATGCCTCATTTTCCCAAAAAGATTAAATCCATCACTGGCCAACCCTAATCAAACATTTCGAATTTCTGACCCAAACTCCGAATAAATTATCCAAACGCTCCATTCTGGAGAATTTGAAGGATGCCTTATAAACTCATCCTTAGGACATTCAGTTGCATGCCACCTCATATGTTCAACTGTATGCTTCCACATAAAAAACCACTGCAATCATGCTTTTAAAGGAAAATACCACATAACCTTAGCTGCGATTTTTTTCCTCGAGCTATCCTCTGTGTTGGTAATTTCATATCTTGATTTACCACAAATTGAGCATACGATTAAATCCGAAGTGTATTTCCAATCGTTCATGCAATCATTGAGACACGTATTAATCTTCACATACGTCAGACCCAAGTCATTTATAAGATTTTTTGCCTTATAACAAGATTCGGGCAAACAATCCCATCGGGCAACATTCTTTTAATTAACTCGAGTAATGTGGTGAAGATCTTGTCTGGCTTTCCCGCTAAACACTTGATCTGATATAGTCTTACAACCGCTTCCAATTTCTTAAACTCCTTACAACCTAGCCACAAATCTTAATTTGCCTCTTCAAGCAACCTAAAAAAAGTCTCCACCTCTTCTAAACACCTTTCCCCAATAGGGGGTTCAGTAGACGTGACACGCCCCGATCTTGATGTTCAAAGGACAGCGGGATGGCCACGTGCTGGCCGACATCTGAAGGTGACGCAAGTTATTTCATGAATGCACATATTGAGAACATGTGAAACATGCATAAAACTTTCGTGCGTAACTATGCAATATAATATTCAAATACAAACCTTCTAAAATAATATAATAATAATAATATTCAAATACCAACAAAATAATAGTGATAATTTATGACATGTTCAGAGTATACTACTAATTCAGAATACAAGCGGAAGGTATAACAGAATGTGCTATTACAAGAGATGTCCAAAGCAGAGAAAATGACACAAGCTCACTGATATGGGAATGCCTCATAGCTCGGATCGTATGCCTCGTTCCTACATCCTAAGTGGGTGCAAAACAAAACATGAGTGGACCAAGTTTTTATATATATAGTAATACTAAAACAGTTATATATCAACGTTCTAGCCCCTAGTTTTAAAAACTCAAACAACATAATAAGTAATAGGTTTTCCGAAAACCCTAGCATGCCATAAAACCTTCGTAAAACATATATCATATAGCGTGCTTATTAGTGGTATCACAATCGCCCGTAGGCACTACATCTCCTGACTGAAGCCATATATAAATATCTTTTGCCTGTAGGCACTGCATCTCCTACATCTCCCAGCCGAAGCCATATATAAATATCTTTCGCCCGTAGACACTACATCTCCTAGCTGAAGCCAAATATAAGTATTTTCCACCCGTAGGTACTACATCTCCCGGTTGAAGCCATATATAAGTATCATTCACCCATAGGCACATAGTATGAATAACCACTAAGTAAGCATGTAAAATCATGAACATAATATTTCCAAAATATATATATATATATATATATCTCATCAGAGCTCCTCAAACATTATATCATAAATCATATTCATAACTATCCCAGTAATGTAAATTCGATAAAGCATGATAATTCATGAAGCGTAAAAATGATTTACTCATAAACGTTTCATAAAATGTAGTCATAAAATCATGCTTTTCATGTATGCATTTCTAGCAATTAAAATAGTCATTTGGAAAGGGTCCACTCACAGATACTCCGTTGTTGAAGAGCCGTGCAAACTAGGAAGAATAGAAATGCCGCTAACAAATGCACCTAAGCAAATAAAAGGACCAATTAACAAAACTATACTAAAATGATTGAATTTGAAAAAAAAAAAAAATGGACGTCATAAATGGATTCAGGACGTCAAAAAACCTAAAAGGGAACCTCGAGTATCCCCACGTACCAGGAAGGCTATGCGCCACCGCACGGGCTGTTACCCATCGAGTTGGGTCCCTGAAAAGTCACCGGTGCCCTCGTGGACGGTGAAGGCGTGTGTGAGGCACACGCCAACCAAGATAGGTGCCCATGCAAGGACCCACACAATGACTGGAAATTGGGTTGGGCCTATTTCTAGGCTAGGTTAGGTAGTTGGGCTTGGGCCAAAGGTTATGGGTTTAGGTCGAGTAACATAATTAGGCAGGGTAGCAAGTTGGGTTTGGATCCGGTTTAAGCTTATCGGGTCAGGTCGACCCGATATCAAGCTGTGAGTCGACTGAAAAATGGGTAGAGCTCCATTCGAGCTCATTTCTTCACCATTTTCAACGTACAAGCTATGAAAATGAAGCTTAGGATGAGAGGAAGGAGTTTGTACCACTTTCAAGACATGTGGTGGCCAAAGTTGATCAAAAAATATATTGGAATGGATGGGCTATCCCTGAAATCTGGAAAAAACTTATTCCGAGTTATTTCAACGTCCAACAAGCTTAAAAAACTTACAACAAGCTTCAATCTAACCTTAAAACACATCCGAAGGGTTTCTAGGAGCTTACCAATGTTGGAAAATTCACGAAAGTCATTGGAGTTTGTCGGGGAAGGTGTGTATGGTGATTGTCACGGTTGAGGTACCACGTTTGACTTAAGGTTCGAGATCTTTGGGTCCAAGTGATAAGTTTTGGGGTTGTTGTTGTGTTAGTGAACTCAGAGAGAGAGAGAGATGAGGGAAGGCTTGTAGAAGATAAAGGGCTCGGGAGAGCCTTAAGGAAGAAAGGGAAAAAGTGAAGGATAGAGAGAAAAAGAGAGATTAGGGAAATCTCCAAAAGGGAAAGGGATATCCGGATAGGGAAAGGGGATAAAAATCCTAAGTGGGTCTTCTTGGTTCACAATTTGAGAACGTATAAGATGATCAATGAATGTTAACATAAGGGAAATTTGGTAATTTCATAAGTTTGATAATACAAAATATGATAAATCAGGGACGAGGTTTCACAATCTAACCCCCTTTTGTCCCCGAAATTTACAACCTCAAATAAACAAGTACAGATATCGACTCCTCATCAGTTCTTCCGTTTCCCATGTCGCTTCCTCGACCGCGTGGTTCCTCCACAACACCTTTACTAACGGAATGATTTTGTTTCTCAACGTTTTATCCTGTCAGTCAATAATTGCCACTGGTTCTTCAACATAATCCACATCATGACTCATTTCTAACGGTTGTAGCTGATTGACGTGAGAGGGATCCGATATATACTTCCGAAGCATGGAAACATGAAATATGTTATGTATCTGTGACAGCTCTAGTGGTAACTCCAGTCTATAAGCAACCACACTAACTCTCTCCTTGATTATGTAGGGATCAACATATCGAGGGCTCAACTTCGCTCGCTTACCAAAACGAACCACACCCTTCCAAGGCGACAACTTCAAAAAGGCAAAATCACTAATCTCATACTCACAATCCTTACAATGTCGGTCAGCAATGCTCTTTTGTCGATCTTGATCCGTCTTCAAATTCCTCCTTATCAACTGGATGTTAGTGTTAGTGGTGTCAACAATTTTGGGTCCCACTAACACCCGTTCACTAACCTCAGTCCAACACAATGGTGTTCGGCACGCTTCCCCTACGGTGCCTCAAACGGTGTAATGCCGATACTGAAGTGGTAACTGTTGTTGTAGGCAAACTCGATCAATGGTAAATAACTATCCCAACTACCATTCCATTAGAGAACACACACCCTCAACATGTCTTCCAAAGTGTGAATCGTCTCTTTAGATTAACCATCATTCTGTGGGTTATAGGTAGTGATGTACAACAATTAAGTATTCATGGTGTCATGGAATGCTCTCCAAAATCTAGGGGTGAATCTTAGGTCTCTATCCAAAACAATGGTGATAGGTACACCGTGAAGTTTAAGAATATTATCACTGAATAACTGTGCTAAGTTCTCCAATGTGTAAGTTTGTCGAACAGGTAAGAAATGAGAAGTCTTAGTGAGTCTATCCACAATCATCGAAATTCCATCAAACCTTGACCGCATGCTCGACAAACCATACTCGAAATCTATAGTGATACCCTTCTACATCCAAGCTGGTATAGAGAGATTTTGCATTAGCCCTTTAGGTTTATGTCTGTCCGCTTTCACCTACTGGCAAATTATACATCTCTTCACATACTTCACCATATCCTGTTTCATCCCATACCAATAGTAGAACGGACGAATGGTGTGATACAATTTAGTACTCCCGGACGCATGGCATATGCTGAAATGTGGGCTTCATCAAGAATTTCCTTTTTCACCACTTCATTGTCCTTAGGCACAAACAAGCTATTTCCCATCATCAAGGTTCCATCTCTCTGGATCTTCATCTCGCCTTTAACCATTCTACACCTGTTCCTTTAAGTCTGCACACTATTGGTCGAGCTCTTGGGCTTCATGAACCAGATCCACCAAAACAGGCCTAATGTAGAAGTGCGCCAATAATGCTTCCTGTGAATCTGGCGTTACTGCAACTATGGTTTCTCGAAGAGAAAACAATAGCGGAACATGGATAGCTCAAAGGGAGGTGAGCTGTCCATAGGATTTTCGGCTAACTACGTTCGCTAAGACATTTGCATGACCAGGATGGTACATAATAGTGCAATCGTAGTCACTAATGAGTTCCATCCAGCTTCTCTACCTCAAATTCAACTCCTTTTGGGTAAAGACATACTTCGAACTCTTATGATCAATAAAGATGCGGCATTTCCTACCGTATAAGTAATGTCACCAAATTTTCAAGGCAAAGACTACTGCTCCGAGTTCCAGATCATTAGTGGGGTAATTTCTCTCATGAGTTTGAGTTGCCTAGAAGCATAGGCAATGACTTTCCCATGCTGTATCAGAACATAACCCAATCCTAACAAGGATGCATCACTATAAATTTCAAATTCATCACCATCGTCCGGAAAAGCAAGGACAGGGGTATGACTAAAATGATGTTTAAGCTCCTGAAAACTCCATTCGTGATTCCCATGCTAGTCGAATTTGACCTCCTTCGGGGTCAATTTAGTAAGAGGCAAGGCAACCACCAAGAAATCCTGCATAAAGTGTTGGTAATAACCAACCACCCTTAGAAAATTCCTCACTTCAATAACATTCCTCGATTGTTCAAATGGACACTGTAGAAATCTTCTGAGGGTCCACACAAATTCACATAGAGGAAACGACATGCCTAAGGAAACTGATCTAGTTTAGCCAAAATTGACACTTACTAAACTTCGCATACAACTGATGCTTCCTCATACAACTGATGCTTCCTCAACCTTTCCAACACCAACTTCAAATGTTTCATATGCTCAACATTACTCTGGGAGTAGATCAATATGTCATCAATGAATACAATCACAAACCGATCAAGATACGGTCTGAAGACTCTATTCATCAGATCCATGAAAGCTGTAGGTGCATTTGTTAACCCAAAAGGCATGACACAGAATTCATAGTGTCTATATCTAGTGCGAAAATTAGTCTTCGATATATCTTTATCCTAAATTAGCAGCTGATGGTAACCCGAACGAAGATTGATCTTTGAAGATACCTGAACACTCCTTAATTGATCAAACAAGTCATCAATCTGAGGCAGGGAATAATTGTTCTTCACTGTCACCCGATTAAGTTGCCTATAGTCGATGCAAAGTCTCGTCGACCCATCATTTTTTCTCACAAATAATACAGAAGTGTCCCAAGGAGATATGCTGGGTTGGATGTAGCCTTTATCCACAAGCTCAGGAAGTTGAATCTTCAATTCCCTAAACTCAGCTGGTGTTATCGGTATGGTGCCAAGGAAATAGAGTTAGTTCCTGGAAGTAAGTCAATAGTGAATTCAACTTCCCGAGCAGGTGGTAACCCCGACAAATCCTCAAGAAATGCATCAGTGAATTCATTCACCACTGGAAGGTTCACCTAGTGTGACCACATGAGCTAAAAATCTAACACAACCTTTATGTAGTAACTTCGTCGTCCGGATGGTGGAAATAATATTACTATGAAGGATTTGTCGCTCCACCCTGAAACGTGATCACTGGTCATCCAGGCCGATCAAATGTCACCAGTTTCTCTTTACATCCAACATAAACTTTGTGCTTAGAAAGCCAATCCATTCCCAGAATGATATCGAACTCCACAAGTTTGAAGGGAATCAAATTGGCCTCCATGAATTCCCTTTCAACCATAACCGGGTAATCCCTAAACTCCCATTGTGCACAAAATAAATCTACAGGGGGCAATTGTATGAACATATCAAATCCAAGTGATGTAGGTTGCGGGTTCACAACCTGTGCAAATTTTGGAAATATGAATGAATAAGTAGGACCCGGATCAATAAAAACATGATCCCAATTACCAAAAACAAGTAACGTACAAGTGATAACTCTGGGATCCTGCTCTGCCTCGTGCTGAGTCATGGCATTGATACGTCCATGGGCCTAACGTCCAGAACCATTGTTACGGGCTCCACGAGTCCTAGCACCTTGGCTATTACGGCCTGCTCAATTCCTCTAAGCACGACTGCCTGAAGCTGCACCAGTATACAACGGCTATATCTGAGCAGAAACCTGAGTACTTGTATTAGTACTCCTACCATAACTTTAAGTACTCGGATTATTATTCCCACCATAACCTGAACCAGAAGCATAATCCTCCGCTGGGCACACAAAGGGTAATCACGGGCATAGTGTCCTATGCCACCACACCTGAAACACGGGCCAAAATTTGCAATGCATTCACTCCGATGATGTCTACCATAATACGCATAATCCATGATTGCTGGATTAAAATGGTTGAAAGATTGCCTCGCCATCTCACTGCCTGAGCCCTTACTGGAAGATCTAGAATCCTAACCACGTCATTTGAATGATTGAGAGTGTCTAGGGTGGAAGGAAGAAGAAGAAGAAGAAGAAGAAGTAGAAGACTTTCTCATGCTCTAAGATCGAAATCCACAACCCCGCTGATTTTGGTTTCGAGGTTGGTTCTGATTTCAGTGCTGGTTTCGATTAAGTCTGTTCTATTGCGACTGTTCGAACCTTAAAGTCGTCTCAATCATCTCCTCATAGGATGCATAAGTTTGTGGTGCCAAAAGCTCGTAGATTTCATTGTTCAAAGCAATCCCTAGTTGTACCATCATCTCCTGAAGGTTATTATAGACCACGGGGTGGTGTTTCGCCAACCGCCGAAATGTGCTATCAAACTCTGTAATAGTCAAGTTGCTTTGGTGGAAATTTAGGAATTCTTGTCTCTTCCTTAGCTAATACTCAGGGCTCAAAAAGTGTTACATGGGCGAGAGTTATTCACTGACTTCCATCAAAATCTCGCGTTACCCCGAAGGAAGTAACCAGCTGTCTTCGCCCACTCAGCCGCTGGAACTACATTCAGCTCGGCAACACCATGAATCCGAGAATTCTCCATATAGGTACGACTTTGCCTGCTATTCATAGAAAAAACATTTCGCAGGGCGGACGTCAACTACTAAATTCCACCCATTAAACCAGACCGAGGCCGTCAAGGCACATTCCTACCAGTAGGATCCATGATTCTGATAAGTGACAAACAAGATTTAGAAGGATGAAAGGTTGTAGCTACAAGAAAGATTATGATTACCAAGTGGAAGAATGAAGTCCTAAGCATGCTTTGGTACCAATCTGACATGCGCCCAATCCCAATGTCCGACACCCGAGAGTGATGCAAGCCATTTCAAGAATGCATATGCCGAGAACATGTGAAACATGCATAAAAATTTCGCGTGTAACTACACAATATAATATTCAAATACAAACCTTACAAAATAATATAATAATAATATTCAACTGCCAACAAAATAATAGTGATAATGCATGACATATTCGGACCATACTACTAATTTAGAATACAAACGAAAGGTTTAATAGAAGGTGCTATTACAAGAACTGTCCAAAGCAAAGAGGAGGACACAAGTTCACTGATATGGGAAAGCCTAGTAGCTCAGATCGCTACGTCCTGAAGGGGTGCAAAACAAAACATAAGTGGACCAAGTTTATATATATAGTAATACTAAAATAGTTATACATCAGCGTACTAACCCCCAGTTTAAAAAACTCATATAGCATAATAAGTTATAGGTTTTCCAAAAACCCTAGCATGCCATAAAACCTTCGTAAAACATATATCATATAGTGTGCTTAGTAGTGATATCACAATCGTCCCTGGGAACTACATCTCCCGACTGAAGTCATATATAAGTATCATTTGCCTATAGGCATATAGTATGAATAACCATTAAGTCAGCATGTAAAATCATGAACATAATATTTCCAAAATATATATCTCATCGGAGCTCAATAGCTCAAACATCATATCATAAATCATATTCATAACTATCTCAATAATGTAAATTCGATAAGGCATGATAATTCATAAAGAGTAAATCTAATTTATTCATAAACGTTTCATAAAACGTAGTCATAAAATCATGCTTTTCATGTATGCATTTCTAGCAATTAAACCTTGCATTTGGAAGGGGTTCACTCATAGATACTCTGTCGTCGAAGAGCCACACAAACTAGGGAGAATGGAAATGTCGCTAACAAACGTACCTAAGCACATAAAGGGACCAATTAACAAAACTAAACCAAAATGATTGAATTTGGGAGAACGGAACGGACTCAGGACGTTGACAAACCTAAGGGGGAACCTTAGGTACCCCCACTCATCACCACAGGGCAACGGCCTGGGAGGCCATGCGTCAAGTTGGGTCGTTGGAAAGTTGGTTGAAAAAGTCACCGGCGCCTGCGTGGATGGCAGTGAAGCATAATACCTTCAACAGAAGCACGTGTGCCCCACGCGCCGACCAAGACAGGTGCCCATGTGCTAACTGGAAACTGGGATCCAGTCGGGTTGGGTTGGATCTGGGTTTTGGGTCTGGGCTTAGTTTCTGGGTTGGGCTTGTTTCTGGGCTGGGTTAAGTACTTAGGCTTGGGCCAAAGGTTATGAGTTTAAGCCAAGTAGCATAGTTAGGCCAGGTAGCAAGTTCGGTTTGGATTCTGTTGAAGGGTATTAGGTCGGGTTAATCCGATTTTAGGCCATGGGTCGACCGAAAATTGGGTAGAGCTTCTAGAGCTCCGTTCGAGCACATTTTTTCACCATTTTCAACGTACAAGCTATGGAAATGAAGCTTAGGATGAGAGGAAGAAGTTCGTACCAATTTCAAGATGTGTGGTGGTCGGAGTTGGTCGAAAAATCGACTGGAATGCATGGGTTTCTAGATCTCTACGTCCGACAAGCCTAAGCAACTTACAACAAGCCTCGATCTAACCTTAAAACACATCCCAAGGGTTTCTAGGAGCTTACCAACGTCGAAAAAATCATGAAAGTCGTCGAAGTTCATCGAGAGAGATGTGCACCGTGACTGTCACAGTTGAGGTATCACGTTTAACCTGGGGTTCGAGATTTCTACGTCTAAATGATGAGTTTTGGGGTTGTTGTTGTGAGAGTGAACTCAGAGAGAGAGTAGGGAGGGTTTGTAGAGGATTGGGAGAGCTCTAAGAGAGAAATGGAGAAAGTGAGGAAGAGAGAGAGAGAGATCAAGGAAATCTCCAAAATGGAAAAGGATATCCAGATAAGGAAAGGGGATAAGGGGACAAAAATCCCAAGTGGGTCCCATTGGTTCACAATTTAAGAACGTATAAGATGAAACACAAAATATCTGAAACGTTCATCATTTCATACGTAGAATCTTCGTTACAAATCCAATTTCAAATTTGTTCATGCCTACGCGTTCATGGAAATGAGTACGATAAGAATATATTAATAAAATTAGAACTACGTGTTTCAATGAGACGCTCAACGAAAGTCAACACAAGGGTAATTTGGTAATTTCATAAGTCCGATGATACAAAATATGACAAACCAAGGATGGGGTTTCACAAGACTGACCAACACATTCTACTGTTAATGGTTGGACAAATATATCATACAATACAAGATGTTCAACAATAGTGTTCCTAACAAGAGTATATCGATTACAACATCTTTTGCAAGGACATCTAAACTTATCAGGGCCAACACCATTTGCAACCACTTGATCTAAAAACAAATTAATTCCAGCTGTATATGCTTCCAAATTTTGGGATATCGTCAACCAACTCTTGTCCATGTTTTACCACTTTACGAGGGCAAAATATTACGTTGACACTAAGATCCCTACAATCTTTCAATCCCTATCATGTAGGCATAACTATTAGAATTTTCAATTTCTATCTTTCAACCCTCGAACTCTATCACGACTGCAATCTTTTAATTTCCAACACCTATTATAGTAAAAACAAATTAAAATAACAACAAAAAGTTATCAAAATTATGCTCATCTAATCTTGATAGTTTGTTAAATTCAAGTTTTGTATATCCTCATAACAATTAGAGTGCAAAAAAATTAATTTAACATAATATATTCCTATATTACTAAATATTATTAGTTTATGTTATATTAAATATTGTTAATTTAACATAAATGCTTATAAATATTATTTATTTTCTTTTTCTCATAACAATTCAAGTGATAAAATTAATTAATTTGACTAAATATTTAGTAATTTAACATAAATCGTAGAAATTTATCTAAATACTTAAATTAGAATTTTTAAATAAATAAACATGTGTATTATACAATTTAAAAATTAAGGAATTTAGTGATGGAAACATGAATTATGGAAGAATTTCATCGTCGACCAATTCTTTATGTACTCAAATCGGCTCAAATAAAATTCCTACAAAATTAAATTGTAAACAAAAATTAAATATAAGAGGAGAAAATAAAAATTATTGGAAGCAAGAAAAACTTACTGTGAAGAAGAAGGAACAAATGAAGTTGGAAGAACAAATACGAAAGATGCGAGAGAGGAAGAAGAAAGCACGGGGCAGGGTATTTAAAGAACACCAATATGTCGGCTACAACCGACATCAGATTTCAAAATTATTTAAAAAGATTAAAATTTATGTCGGCTACAATCGACACCGTGTTTCAAAATATTTTAAAATAATTATTAGTGTCGGTTATAAGCGACACCAGTCTTCTTTTAATCGACACTAACTTTACGTTGATTATAAGTGACACGTTTTTTTTTTTTTTTTTTTTTTTTGTAACCGACACTAACTATTTAAAAAGATTAAAATCTATGTTGGTTCTAAGCGACATTAATAGTTTATGTCAATTATAAGCAATATAGACAAATTAGTTGGTTATACCCAACAGTAATTCTGACACCATGCAAAGAAGGTGTCGGAAATGTCTTATCCGCCAGCAAGTTGTATAAAACCGACACCAACCACCGACACAATAAACCACTTTTGTAGTAGTGAAGTGGGGAGATGTAATGACTGTCACTAAATCAACAATTTAACCTCACCGCAAAGGTGACGGGTACCATTAGCCTAATGACGAAGCTATTAGTAAGGAAAGAAAGATGTGAATAAATTTGAACCAAATGACTCTTTATTAAAAATATTAAAAGTTATCTTACACGACCTCCTCACTTGGGGATACATTAGGGTTCAACCCTATTATTATCACATCAATTTAGAGCATAACATTCGCGCACACAACAGTAATCACAAAGTATGTGTTGTGCCAAGCATAATCAACAGTACTATCAAGCATTGTTACAAAAACCAGATAAACATATGAAAAGGGAGTCACCCTACACAGTAGGAAGTTGGCACTACTACCAAGCCCCCTCATCATCAGACTTCGCCCCTTGCTCACTAGGTCCTAAAGGGAAAATAACAATAACCAAAAAACAAAGTGTGAGTGGATCATTATCATTTATCTAGTCAAAATCATTTCGATATCAATAGCTGCCAAACTAAGAGAAACTAAAAATAACTACAAGGAAGTGATTTCCGTTCACTAGTTATTTTTATGTGTACAACTCTATTTATTTCCCGTTGTTGGATTGAATAAAAGCAACAGAGAGTCAAGGTATAAAAATAAACACAAGTGGACATAAGGAGAAAATCAGTATGAGTGAATCACTTCTATAGACTATATAAGCTCAATGTAATAGCATATAATATGTAATTATATTATATTATCATAGCATATCACAAAAATCTATTAAATAAAAGTAAATTACAATGGTACTTTAAACAAGGAAATATCAAGGAAGCTACTTACAATGTTGCTAATTTTGGCTTGGGAGGATCAACCAAGCAAATATCAAGGAAGTTATCAATGGAAGTGTAGTTGTAATCAGGATATAGTTCTGAGGCCTCTAGATTGTTTGTTGTGAGTTCAATCCTTATTTGACCTTTGATGAATATGCTATAAATGATTGCCGCACGTATATTGTCTGGGGGAGGAAAAGCTACAAGAAAATGAAGCAAAATGATTTAAAAAACAAATAATAATATATGAGATCATCACCATCCATTTGATTCACAAAATCAAACTGGTTAGTGACATTATTTTGTTTATTACTGTAAGAATTGTTTGATTATCAGGTTGAATTAGATGGTAATTAAGTCATAGTGGCTAATTGAAGTGGTGAGGAAGGGTGCAGTAACGACTTTGGAATTAGGATTATGATAGGGCTAAGTTTGATTTCTTCTAACGTATCAAATAAAAAGTGCAAGAAACATAATCTGTATATCTATAGAGAAAGGTATAATATATGAATCTATAATCTTTACTTCCATATACGCGGTTGTATGCAGATTAGAAATATTCTTACTCTCAGAGTGATTGAGGATTTCTTGTTCTGGGATATGAATCCTTTTGAGCATCCGTCCTTTCTTCTTTTCCCAACAAGAAATCAAATCCAACTGAGATATAATGTTTTGTTGGGGTTTACAAGTGAGGATATGATTGGCTGCCCTTGGATCTGATGCTGCTTTTATTGTGTAGGTGGATATATCTTCCTCGTAATTCAACACAGCTATAGACATCCAAAATAAGACAATAAGGAACACAAAGTACATCAAAATTATTGTATTGCATATTGGTTTGTCAACTATACATTTCCTATGTAAGATAAATGAATTCAACAATATAACCTCTCTTTTTTTGGTCGAAACAAGAATATAAATTACAACCACGAAGAGAAGAAAAATAATACCGTTCGACTAAGATGTGTCTATGAGTCTCAACCTAGAAACTGAGCATGTGCGACCACAAAACGTATTGTTTTTAACAGTTATATTTGTGATTATCGATGATGTCTCCGTTTCATACATTCTAGTGCTACCTCCTCCCTCTTTGCGATATTTCTTCGTACCTTATTATTTTCATACACTTTCAAGCTATTTCTAGCCAAAAAAAAGTGTGAAAAGATACTAAAAACAAAAAATTTATCAAACAAGTCCTTAATGATCACCAATATTTGTTGTAGTTGAAGGTGACTTCACAGGGGCAAAATACTTTTCATTTCATTTCTCAAGCGACGTAACCGGTGTAAATTATTTTTATATGAATTTAAAAATAAAATAAAAGAAAAACTTGTAACATTCTACTAGGAAAATAGTGCATTTGTGGTTCAGTGGTAAAGTGCACCACTTGCATACTTACCCTTGGCTTCACCAGTGCCATAAACAATGACTTCCTCACGTTCTTCCCGAGGATGAAGCAAATAATCAACAAAATATGCAGCAAATGTGTTTCCACACACATAAGTGTACGGAATTCCTGCTGCTTCAGTCGCCCTTCTAATCACCCTTCTATTCTCATGTATAGCCTCGAAAGGCGGCAGCGCGGTTGCTCCTTCTGGATCTTCTCCAAACTCTGCCGGAATAAATCTCTGATTTCACAGTCCCAACATGTATATGTTGTCCGCAGTTAGACATGAACATATATATAAAATGAACTTGACCGAGTAATTTAGCCAAGAATAGCAACATAATCATGGTTCAGATTCACAGTCAACGCGAAAAAACATTTTTCACATATATTTTCACCTTTATATTGCCAGCATGTTTGATGGCGTTGATAATTTTGAACTGTTGAAGAAGCAGAGGAATAGGCAATGTAGATATTACAATGTCAACTTGTTGAAGCACTGCGACTAGCTTTTCGTGCTCATCGAGTTCACCCTGTCCAGTTCACAACATATCAAATTGGTTCTCCTAAACATTACATTGATTAGCTATATACAAAATATGAGCAGTGAATTAGTAGAGTTTAGTCAATTAAGAAATGAGAGGTTAATTAGCATGTAATATATATTTATATATAATTAATTACTTGGAAGATGGTGACTCCCATGGCTTCATATTCTTTGTGCAGCTCAAGCTTGGAAGGGTCAGTGTTGGGCTTGATTGATCGGGCGTAAGCATAGGTTGGATGGCCCAATGAAACGCTTGCTTTCACCATGTACTTGCCTAGGTACCCAGTGGCTCCAAATATCAGTATCTTCTTGTTCTCACAAGCCATGACCTTCTTCGTTAATATAGTTCTTCCCAGCTGATACTTGCAAAGGGCTATTGTGTTTTATATAGGGAAAATGAGTGCACGATGAAGATGGAACAAAAATTCTACAGTGCTCTAAAATACATGATATTTTGAGCGTTTGAACCATTGGATTTTGGTTTTAGTGTTTTTTTTTTATCACAGATCTAATGGTTAAAAACTCGGAAGATCCAATGGCACTCCAGACGTTATGGAAATAGGTACATGAATTATCACGATTGCCGACCAGATTATTACACCAGTGAATTATGCAATGGGGCCCTTTTGATATTTGATATTTCGTACTTAACATGAGGATTTTCTCCCTACAATGTATGTTTCACGTTAATATTGGCAAGAGACCAAAAGATAAAATCTGCACTGTGTACAGCCATAAATTAAAAGTTCCACTCTTTATAACCACAAATTCCACATTATATCCAATTCGACACTCAAGTTTTTGCTTGAGACTCAAATAATATAAGCTGAAGTTTTCTAATGGAACTTAGCATTCGTCCGAGTTCGAACTAGATAATAAGTTTTGCTGGTGCAGTGGCGGAGTTAATGTTTGGATCCAAATTTATACCATCGGTCCGTGCAATCAAAGTCGTTGAGTGAGTATAGCTCCCAACCGTCGGATAGAAAAGTGAAGATAATTTTGTTATTGTTAAGGGATAATATTATGATTTTTATCATAATAATTATCTTTTAATATGAATTATCTTGGCATATTCTTAAACGGGATAGGATGCAGATTATATCCCCAAACAAGCGGTACAGTTCAAATTAATTTGGGATGTCTAGCTTGAGGTAGTGGTGATAGATTGACAAGTAGCCATAAATGAATTTAAAATGAATTTGAAATTCAAAAAATGGGGACTAGGATGCGTGGATGGGTGATGGAATTATGATAAGATAAGAAAACCTAGGTAAGCTAGGCTTTTAGCCATGATGGGATAAGTCAGGATGGGCTTTTATTATCTTTGAAAAGCCAACCATTTGAAGATACGCTTTAGCACCTATGCTGTGGATCAGTCATTCTGCAAGTTTGAGTTTCAGTCGGTTTCTACACTATCAAGCTGTGCCAAGCAAAAAATATAGGTGTTATAAATACAAAGTCGCAGGCAACATTTAAGCCATCCAATTCAACACACAAACTGCCTTACGCAAACTCTTGCTCTACGTGAAACCTCTCAACAACCTTAAGATTTTTATTTTCTTTTTCCCGCTGACACATCTTCAGCTTAGATAAACAGCACTGTGAAGGCAACCGACGAACATCTTCAGTTTGGATAAACAACATTGTTGCTGTAGAATCAACCGACAATAGAGCACCTTCAGTTTGGATAAACAGCACTGTGTCGAAGCCGACTGTTATCTATCCAAGTCTTGATTGGGAAGGATTTTCAGCACAGTGAGGTGTTATAGGTTACTACATTCGGCACATTGAAAGCCGAATTTGATATTGAACTTCACAGAACTAGCAGCCTTGTCTTCAAGCTCTAGAACCCTAAGGCCGAGACAGGTTCCTTCCTCGACCGCAATCACAAGATCAAGAAGTCAGCAACGCGCCCAACGAGGCATCAACACATTTTACTCCTCGGCCGACGAGTTGGCACGCCCCGCACACAATCGAATGACGTAGTTAGCTTATTAATTACTCGGCCTGCACGCCACGTAGGCTTGATAGTTTTTATGGTCAACATTTTGGCATGCCTGGTGGGACCCAATGCTAAAACTACGAAGTTCACATGATATATCAAGATCTCAATCAAGGTGAGCTTTGGTGCCTATTAAAGGAAAATGTTGAGAAGCAATAAAAACTCCTTGACCAGATCCTTGAAGCACATAAAGAAAGGCAAAAATCTTTCTCTCAAATGATAAAGGTGAAGGTTCATCACAGCTTACAAGATCAATGGTTAAATGAAGATAGAGCTCGATTTTATAAGTGGCTGGATAAGAAAACGCCTTTTCGTCTTGGGTTTAAATCAATTACATTTGAAGAATGGTTAGATCAAAAGACCGAGGGACAATTTTTCGCTTCGGCCTTAGAAAATTGTCGAGACGGCCGAAGAAGAACCTGGGCCACCTGTTTTTTTGGTTAAGACTAAAAGTGTGGTAGGCCTAGAAGAAAAAGTTCAAGTCTCTAAGCCAAAAATCTACTTAGAAAATGATTCATCAGAATTTTCCATTGGCGAATATGGTCGAGACATGGTCTTAGACACCGAAGCTACACCAATTAATATGATTATTGGTGATAAAGCCGATATGGAGAAATCCCGTTCAGCCACGTTATTTGAGTTAAAAGCTGAAATTAACAAAGTAATTATGCCTGGGGGGTTTAATACTTGTCCAAGGCGGCTAATAATGAAAAATATTTTGCCAAGTCAAAAGCATTTGGAGATGGTTTTTTATTCGGCTTAGAGCGAAATCAAATTGAGAATTTTGATGTAAAAAGATCTGGGCTTGGAATAAAGCATCGTTGGCCTCCTCCTGATTATACTTCGGCCACTTTTATTTTCGTCTAAAAACAAATAAAAAAAGGGAATAAAATTATTTTCTTAACCATTCGACCTTTCAGGCCGATACGTAAGAAAATACAGGGGTAGCATGTGGTATAATCGGCAGTTAAGTTTTTTAGTCTCATCGAGAGAGATTATTTGCTGATATGTTGTGTGCAATAAGAAAGGCCACCCATGTTGTAGTAGGTTTCCGCGTGGCCTAGCCTATTCACCCTGTGGGATGGGTATTTAATGGTTAATATCCGTAAGTATTTGGTTTGCCCAATTATTAGTCAGACAAGATTATTGGTCAGAGGGAGAAAAGAAAAAGCATAAGATAATCAAGTGATAGGCCACCCATTTGTGGTAGGCCATACGTGCTATTCAAAGGATTTTATTGCGTGGCTTCGGTTCAAGTCGCATTGATTTTAGTGGAATTGTCAACATTTTTAGTTCAGACTGGTAAGTTCAGCTTGGTTTAGAAGGAAGTCGCCACAGTTCAATGGATATCAAAGACCATAACATAATTTAACGAGGCAACGTTTGCAGCAGAATGAAGCCCCACTGAATTGGAATTTCAGCCAAAAGATATATCATGCAGAAATTAATCATGGCATGAACTGTTCCAGCATAAGGTCTTACAGTTCGACGTCAAAGCAGGAGTTGTATCATGGCATGCAAATTGGAGTCTCAGCCAAAAGATATATCATGCCAAGCCATTCAATGCATGCTTACAGCTTCGTAGGCAAGTATGTATGTGTTGACCCTAAAAGCTACCAAGCATACATGGCGCGTAGGCTGATTAACTAATAAGCTAACTACGTCATTTGGTTGATGCGGGACGTGCCAACTCGTCAGCCGAGCTCGACCGAGGAGTAAAATTTGTTAATGTTGCATTGAACGCGCTACTGACTTCTTCATTCTACAACTGCAACCGAGGAAGGAACACGTCTCGATCTCCAGGTTCTCGAGCCTAAAAACAAGGCTGCTAGTTCTGCGAAGTTCACGAATCGTCGGCGCCGGGTTCGGTCACAGTGATTATATTCGTAAGAGTATAAACACATCAAATTGGCTCCAAACTATACGGACACAGGTAGTCAATAGAGATGTATGTCTTGATGATAAATGTGGTTCGGCCGTCAGAATGTCGAACTCTGAAACTCACTTATGAGTATCCAATCATAACATCACTAAGCGTTCAATGTGCCGAATGTAGTAATTTGTAACACCTTACTTCGTCGAGAAGGCTAATAGGATGACCTCTACTAATAAGGATTCGGAAACCCTTCTCGATCGAGACTTGGATAGATAACCAGTCGGCTTCGACGTAGTATTATTTATCCAAATTCAAAGTGTTCCTCAGTCGGCCGATTCTACGGCAACAATGCTGTTTATCCAAAATGAAGATGTCATTCGTTGCCTTCACAGTGCTGTTTATCCAAATTGAAGATATGTTGGCAAGAAAATAAAATATCCCAAGATGTTGAAAAAGTTTGCACAGGGCAATTTGTGTGTTGAATTGGAGAGGCTTTAAATGGCGCAACCCCCTCCTATTTATAGCAACTAATCTCATCTTAGCCGAATCAGAACTATACTCGGATTAGGATTCTTCATCCTAGTCCAACCAAGGCTCGGCCAATCCTACTCCTACTAGAACTTTGAAGCAAACTCTTTATCCAACCATATTCAATTCTCAAATCTCAGTGTCCCCATTCCATTGAGACTTCTTATCGTACTAGGACTTCGACCCATCCGCTCTTATCCAAATCACTCTTTCTTGCAATAGGACTCGACCGCCCTAACTGAGTAACTTACGACCATTGGACAACCCATAGTACGTTTGGAAAAGCTTTGGGCCGAACATAAACCTACGCTCGGCCCAATAATATTATTTTGGGACTAAACATTGCCACTTTGCTTCTGAGGTCTTTAGCCTTTGTAGTCCTTAGCCGAATTTTGACCTTGAAGAAGTGAAATCAAACCCTAAAAGGTAACTAAAGGATAATGAAAAGCCTTAAATATTTCATCCATCAAGCGCATTTATGAAGCACAATTTGAATTCTCTCACACGTCCTGCCATATGGCAATCCTTTAGGTAATCTAGCAACCTTTAATAATGAACCTCAAAAACATGCGCCAGCCAAAACATCTGCTCTGCATTAAATCTGCTGCAACACACAATCGTGTGTCCTCAAACCGCGAAAACCTTGATCCTTTCACCTGGATTCTCTATGATGATTAAGGATTTTCACGATTGATTATGTCCTAAAGTTGGAAAATCAAACGCTTACCCTTCCTTCCAAGATGCCTACAAATACCTAAATCTTTTACATTCGCACTTATGCTTCCAAAACTCCTAAAACCCTCTCACTATTTTGCCTTTAAAATCCTAAAAAACCCAAAAACTCTCATCCCATAAATCTTTCCCAAAAACTCGAATCTTCATCAATGGCTCCCTTCATCTCTAAGCTCTCTGACGAATGCAACAAATGCAAATACTTCATCGATCGGAGCGCCATCAAGACACTGCGCTTCGAGAGTGATTTGAGCTCTACTCACAAATCTTAGGGCCACTCTTCAAAGATGCAGTGCCATCGTCCATCACCGCTTTCTTCAAGGCTCATTGCCTGGCCCTTTTGCTACAAGGATTTGATTGGTTGAAATGGGCCCTGACAAAGCCCCAGGGAGCTTGGCCCTCGACCAACGTAACCTGGGCGACTTGGGTTGAACGGATAGAAAAATTCTTCGTCCACGAATGGAAGGCTCTCAGCATCTATGATGCCATTAGACTCTCAACCATGGAAATTGCCATGGACATAAAACTCCTTATGACAGCCTTGAGCTTCTAGTGTTCGGCCACCAACACTATGATTCTTCCTTTCGGCCCCACCATTCTTGATGTCTTAGCTATTCTTGGGACTTCTCCTTTGGGCCTTCCAGTTGACGTCGCCCTCTTTGGGTACTCATCCAACCTTAACCTCAAGGCACTATTTAACGAACGGGTCGTTGAATTTCTGAGCAAAAACGGTCAAAAGCCTTCAAAAGAAGAAGTTCAGAATTGCAAAAAAACTTCTTCAACTACAACACCCTTATCCTCCATTTTGTTGGTCGAGAGGAAGCGAGCCTACGGAAAAGAGAGCACGAAGCCTTCCTATTTTATTAGTATAACAAGTTTATTTGTTGTACCAAGTCGAATAAATGCTTGGTTGAGACCATACTGGTGGTCGAAGCCCTGGCTAGTGGTCACACCCTAGCCCTTAGTTCAGCCATCCTTGCTAACCCTCTGCGATACCTGGCCAAAACGACTGTCAACACAATCGACCCACACTAGAACAGACATCTCTGGGTTTTCTAACTCTAGTTGCAGGTTTATTTCATGACTCTTTGGCCAGAGATCCCCAGCTTCCAACCCATTGAAGTCATCGGCCTTCAGTTGGTTTCTCGACCACCACCTCCTTACCGGGCCGAATAAGTCTTTAAATACCTCTTCGGTCTAGACGTATTTTCTAACGATGAATTTTTAATATGTCGTCGTCAAGAATACCCATCCTCAATCAGGCTTCCAACATCAGCGCGGAATGAAGCTGAAGATGTTGATCTTCGTCAAAACTAAGGGTTATTCGTGTTAACACGCCATCTACCCCTCGGCTGTGACGCTCGTCGACCAAGCTG
Source organism: Pyrus communis (assembly GCF_041283825.1). Classification (NCBI taxonomy): domain Eukaryota; kingdom Viridiplantae; phylum Streptophyta; class Magnoliopsida; order Rosales; family Rosaceae; genus Pyrus; species Pyrus communis. Next base: position 10,366,389 of record NC_142567.1, read on the forward strand.
GGAGGTCTACCATCATCACTTCAATGCTCAACAACTCGGCTACCTTTAAGGTTGCCCAGTGCCTGTACTTACTTCCAGCTCCCTCCTAAGCTGAGGACGCCTATCTGGTTATTCGGAAAGGGAATGTCGGGATATGAAGAAAGAATTTTAGGAGAAGTGCAAAAAATTCCGCCTTCAATCAACTGTTCCTGAATCTCTCGGCACTGATGCCTTTAGCGACTGGTAGGAAGAATACACTCGGGACTTCTTTGGCACTCCTGTTAAAGATGTCGTCAACAAGATCTTTGGCGACCGATCCAAAACAACTCCAACCCCACAATCCAAAAAGACAACCCAAGCTATATGTCTGTCTACCTTCATCCTTCAAACACTTACTCAACTTTGCTGACTTGATTTAGCTTTCTCAGGCGATCAAGTACTAAAACAGGCAGATGTGATCCTTACGGCTACGGCTAGAAGATTTCCTCTTTTAAGAAGACTAAAACCGTCACATAAGCCCCACTAAGCAAACAGCCTCGCCATGAAGTTGAAACGGCAGGTGAAGCTTCTCGACCCCCCAAACGCGTCAAGAAATTGGTGAAGAAGGGAGAATGGGAGATTCACGTTATCTCCAGCTAGACCACAGGAGCGACCGCTCCTAGTGTTTCTCCTCCTGCACCCATCATCTAGGCCACGGTGGAAAAACGGCCAACTCCAGCTGGCTAAACACTCCAAAATCAACCCATCCCTGGAGTCGTGGTTGAACCGGTTGCTGCTCCGCTGGTCGAAAAGCCTGCAGCTTTGGGCTGACCGTTGCGCCTGTCTTGGAGGAGGTGGCCCTTTCGGTCGTGAAAAATCTTTCCAAAAAAACAAAAACAATTAGCGATCCCCCTGGAAGAGGTATGATTATGTTGTTGGTAACTCTCTTCTCTCATTACACTCAAAAGTACTAAACAGCTTTTTATTTCAGGATGACAAAAACAACAAGATTCCACTAGCGAGTTGTCCTTGACCAAACAAACCTCTTTCCACTAATCATCCCCCTGTGGTCGACGCAACTGAGCAGGTTGATCCTCCTGCAGCCGATCGTGGAAAAAGGCCTTATGTTGAATCTGAAGCGACAGTGGAAACACCGATTCACCCGCATGATCAAGACCTTGGCATTCCTCCTCAAGAAGTCACTTCAGCTTTTGTAAGGCTCGATCCCTTTCTCTTATTAGTTTTACTATAACAAGTCTGAACCGAGAAAAATATTAAATGTCAGGTGCCCGACTATTCATTTCATCAATAATTTTATGCGCCAAAGGGTGTTATCTATATTTCCTGGCCACATCAATGGTCGTCAAACGTGGATAACCTGCATCTGCTGCGTGAATTGAGAAGCAATCTTAAACACTAGGCTCGTCCATTGAGCACTCTAAGTTCGAGCAATGAACTAAGGGACATGGCCAAAGTCTCCTCTCGGTAGGTTTAAAACAAATTCCATCTGCTATGTTCTTTATAATTTTCATTCTGCTTAAAATCTTTTCATGTGCAGCCTTCATAGGAGGTCGAGCTTGACGTTCTACTCTTGAATACTTCTAAAGCAGCTGGGTCTTCTGCCCCGTCGGCCGAGCCTTTGACGATCGTGGCCGAATCCAATACTTTTGCCAAGTTGCAAGAAATCCTATCCCTCTCTACCTCACAGGTCCTCCAATGTAAAAGCCTCGATTCCGTAGGAGAATGCCTGAACGTCCTTGCAATCAGCGGCTTACTGAGCATCAAAAATGTCGTCTACTTATCATACCTCCTGGAGCGGACCCGGCAGCATTTTATTACTTTTGAACGAGCTTTCTGGGTCGAGGACAACCTAAAGGCTACAAAGATTGCTCATGAGGCTAGCTGGTTGAAGGTTAAGACCATAAAAGCAAAGAAACCACAGCTGACTGGCTTTGATCACCAAATTTCTGAGATTCAACGTCAAATTGCCTAGCTTCAACAACAAAGGTCGGTTGTTGCTTCAGAAATCGAAAATAATTTCAAGATGAGTAAGGCTCGACTGACAGATTTCGCGGCTGACATAAAGCAGATCCAGCAACTTCAACTTAACAAAAAGATGAGGCAAGCTGAAATCATAATGAGCGAAGTAAGGTGGTTGGAGTTGAAAGCTGCTCTTAAAGCCTTTCTTCCTTCGACCCCCTAAGATTTTAGGAATCTTTTGTAATTTACTTATACGTCCTTTTGTAAAATCAATGGAATGATCTTTTATTCTCACATCTCCCAAGTGATTGGGTAGTATTTCTTTAAAAATTTTCCATTGATTGGAAATTTGTGAACTAAACCTGTCTGATCCTTGAGGTGGTATGCCCCGTTGCCGAGTACTTTGTGAATGACGAATGATCCTTCCCAATATGACAACCATTTTCCGAACCTAGGGTCTTTAATTCCCACTAGTAGCACGGTTTTCTAAACCAACTCTCTTTCGCCGAACGTTTTTTGTCTGACACGCTAGTTAGAAGCTCATTCGGTAATCTTCTTCTGTGTCACTAATAAGTTATAAGTGTCAAGTCGAATTTCTTCTAAGTCTTTCAACTCTTGTCTCATGACTTGACTGTATTCGGCACTGAACAAACTACTTTGTTTGATCACTCACAATGAGTTTATACTCAACTCGATCGGTAACATAGCGTCGTGTCCATAGTTTAACGCGTATGGAGTCGTTCCGGTGGTTAATTGGAGTGAAGTTCGATAGGCCCATAATGCTTCATTTAGCTTCAAATGCCATATACCAGGTTTCTTTCTTACCATTTTTTCAAGAATACCGATCAAAACCTTATTACTTGCTTCGGCTTGCCCATTCGCCTGTGGGTAATACGGCATATACTGCTCGAGTCGAATATTTAGATTCGCCGTGTATTCCTTAAACCTTTCAGGTGTAAAGATTGTGCCAGTGTCGGTTATGATCGTTTCTGGCAAGCCGAATCTAGTCATAATATTTTCCTTTACAAAATTGCAAACATCTTTGGTCGTTAATTCGACGTATGATTTTGCTTTGACCCACTTAGTGAAGTAGTCGATTGCCATTAGTATCCAAGTGTGTTTTGCTACTCCAGAAGACGGCGCGATTTTGCCGATTACATTCATTACCCATCTTCTGAATGGCTATGATTTGGTAACTGAGTGGAGTAATTTGGTCGGGACTTCTGTATAGGTCCATGAATCTGACACTATATGCATCTTCGTGTGTATTTGAAGCAACCAACGCATCTTACTCCTGGATTAATAAGCTCAACAAATCCTTTCGTGTACTCCGGCGATTGCTTGGGTAGCCTCATGTGGGCCGAGGCACAATAACAATAAACCATCATCACCCTTTCGATATAACTCATTCTGGTATGACACGTAGTTTATAGCATGGACTTTTTTCCTCCGGTTGTGTTTGTCGCTAGGGTTATCGAGATATCGTATAATCGACCATCTCCAATCGTCTAGCAACGTTTGGACAACACATACTTCTACAGGATCTCCTCATTCTAACAACGATGGTAAGGACATCACTCGTGCATGTATCACTTGATTGCGCTGGAGAACTTGCTGATTAACCAAGGCTAGGTAAGATTGTCGTCCTATAGGTATTGCTCGGCTTAGCTCGCCCATCAGGAGTTGTGTTCCGGAGGCTATTTGAGCGAGTTCATCCCCATCAGTGTTTCGAACACGTGGAATGTGCTCAAATGTAATTCCCTCGAACGACTCAGCCAAATAGATAGCACCCATGTGATAGGGCGCCAATGTACAACTCATGCAACGAAAAATGTCGTTTAGTTAGTTAATCACTAGTTCAGAATCACCAAGGACGAGAACATGGGCTGCTCTTAAGTCATGAAGGACGTGAAGGCCGACAAAAAATACCAACGGTAGTGGTCGGGAAATTGAATGACGATGTCGACACCAACCAAGGCCGAGGTGTTAGAACCATTAAAGTGCATAAGCCAGTAGTTGTCTCATGTTTCAAGTAGTTCGATGTCGACTTCGTTACCCACAAAACCATATGGAGAGGGGTGCTGAGCCAAAAAATCGGCTAGAGCTTGTCCTTTGATAGCTTTTTAGAGCACGTATTGCAAACTGAACTCTGATAATGCCATTGTCCATTTCCCAATTTGGCCTTTTACTATAGGTCGAGTAAGCATGTAACGAATAACATGTGTCTGGGCAATGACCTGCGTAACTGATGGGAGCATGTAATGTGGAAGTTTTAACGCCACCAAAAACAATGCCAAGCAAAGTTTCTCGATAGATGAATAGTTGATCTTAGGCGAATTCAGATTCCGGCTAAGATAAAAGATAGCTTGTTCATGCCCAGCATCGTTATCTTGGGCAAAAAGGCAACCGATGGACTCATCGACCATCGAAATGTATAACTTAAAAGGCCTACCGCGTCGAGGTGGTACGAGTACCGGTGGCGTTGTAAGGGAGACCTTGAGTTGCGTGAAAGCCGCCTGATGTTCTTCTCGCCACTCAAACCTATCTGAGTCCTTAAGTTTCAAGAGCGTAGAGAATGCTTTCATTCTACCAGCCGAATTAGCTATGAAACGATGGAGAAAATTTATTTTCCTGAGTAACGACTGGAGTTGCTTCTTGGTCGTCGAAGGTGGAGTGCTAATGATCGCGCAAGCTTTATTTTCGTCTACCTCAATGCCACGATGGTACACACGAAGTTACCGACCGATACACCGAAGGCACATTCGGTCGGGTTCATTTTGAGATTATGTTGGTGCATACGAATGAACGCTTGCTGAAGATCATCCAGATGTGTTCGGCAGCTCTTCGATTTCACTACCACATCGTTGATATATACTTCTATGACCATACCGATTAAATCATGGAATATGGTATTCATAAATCGTTAGCATGTGGCATCGACGTTCTTGAGGCTGAATGGCATGACGACCCATTCGTACGTGCCGAGTGCCCCTAGGCAACGAAAAGTTGTTTTGTGAACATCGACTTCGGCTATAAAAATCTGGTTGTAGCCAACATTGCTGTTCATGAAGGACAACATTTCATGATTGGCTGCAGCATCAATTAACAATCTGAAATCGACATCAAGTATTCATCATTGGGAGTTGCCAGATTCAAATTACAAAAATCGATATAGATGCGTAGAGCGCTATTTTTCTTTAGCACGACGATGATATTGGCCAGCCACTTGATGTATCAAGCGGTCCGAATAAACCCAGCTTTTAAAAGTTGAACTAGTTCATCTTTTATGTCTAGTTGTACTTCGGCCGAGAATCAGCGAGGGGGCTGTCGAAAGGCTTACAACCAGCTTTGATGTGTAATTCATGTTTAACGAAGTTTCGATCAAGGCTCGACATCTCATATAACTCCAAGAAAAATAATCTTTAAACTCATTTAGTAATTTACAAAGTTCGATCTTCATGGAGTAAGGTAACAACGCACTAATAAATAACGGTTGAGGGTCATCGGCCGTTCCAACATTTATTTCTTCTAATGAGTCCTTGACTTGGGGTCGACTGTCTTCGAGTTCGGCCAGTATGGCCTGAACTTTATCTAACGATAATACTGGGCTGTTATCTCTCTCAGCCAAAAATTCGATTAAGTTTATGCCCGAATGTGGATGCTTAGAAATAGTATACCAATGAGCCAGCAAACGTTCCATGGTGGATGAAACCATAGCCCGACGCCTTTCTGGTTTGGCGTCAGTCATCAGTGTTAATAATTAAGTCTGCCAAGCTATGTCTCGCCGAATCCTGGTGTACAGTCTCGACGCCTACCTTGATGGCTTTCTGGACTGAGATCCAAGTTGGTCATCCATCCTCATTAAAACCTTGTAGGGTAATGTAGCCGACGTGATTGTCATAATAGCGGGCCTGAATCATGTTGGTTTCGAATGGTTGACTATCAGCTGGTTGGACCACAATCGATTTATCGTCCTAAAAGATGAGAACTTAATATAGTGACGAAGAAATGCAGCTTATTTGATGGATCCAGTCACGGCCAAGCAATGCATTATATTCGGTCTTCGAATCAATTATAAAAAATGTGGTTATGTGGTTGCGACCTGCAACGCTTACTTCTAACGGGAGCACCCATTTTCTTTTGGGACTTGTCGTCGATGAAACTGCTCATGGTTATTCCGAATGGTATGAGTTCGTCATTGGAGTAGCACAAATCCTTCATGATGGATACAGTCATGAAGTTGACTGTGGCCCCACAATCAACAAACACCTTAGAAATTGGGTATCATTCAATATGAGCCCTAACGTACAACGACTTCAGATGTTAGAGATTAACAAAAGAGGAGCAGGGGAACAATTCGGCCAGGAGCTTTAAGTTTATCGTCCTTACTTGCTTGCCCTCTTATTTGGTAGCGATGAAATAGACTTGTGCTGCTTCCTCGGCAACCACGTCTATATCCAAGAAATTTGGCTGGTGTGTGGTTGGTCAAAATTCTGCAGGCAAAACATGGACCATGCTGATTTCCATGATTTCGAGGATTGAAGGACCCATCGGGTCCTGGCCGTCTTCCTTCAAGTGATCGAGTGTAGTATCATACTTTTAAGCATTCTTGTCATGGTCATCTTCTGCCTCAATAGATGTTTGCTCTTGTGGTATGGCATCTGGATCTGTTTCATTTTGGTTGTCGTTTTCGAGCATGCTCGTTGCTGAGGTATGATTTTGTCATTGCAGCGTTTTACAGGCTCGTTCTTCATAGGTGATTCGGGCATTCCTTGTGTCTAGGTATGCATTTAAACGCACCACACAATCCTTCTCATCGGCCGTAAGGCCGAAGAGAGATACGGCCGAAAAGACTTCGAAATGATATCGTAAATGCTAAAGGTCTAAGGGAAAAAGAAAGCTCGGCAGTGTCTATGTCTATGTATGGGTCGACCTCAAAGCCGATGACCCGAGCTTCATGTATATACTGGAACGTAGCCTTTATTGCTAAATCATCGGTTTCTTGGATAATTTATTCAGCATCAGGGCAAGTTAGTGCCAAGTCAAGGGCTTCTTGACATGCCTTGGGCAAGGCATACAAGTCATTAGCGGAATGTGTCTTGTGAAATTCTCGCATGTACTCCAAGGATTCGCCGAGGAATGGAGGGTGTAAATTCCGCCGGACTTTTATTAATGGCTCTTATGGGGGTAATGGGGGAAGCTTGTTTTCGGCTTATTTTCTGGAATACTCGAAACGAGGTTTCATCCCCCCAGGCCGAAGAAGGAGTTTGATGCGTTTCTCAAACTCTTCAATGGTAGTTTCAAAGTCGCGATCAATTACCTTTTTCTCTTTGGCCATAATGGTCGGGGTTTGTTGGTCATCGCCGCTTCCTGCTGCCTCTTTCGGCTGCCTCCTGGTAGTCGAAGTAACCTGCGCTGCCTGTCGTCGAGCCATACAGTCTATCCGCTAGGACGTCTCTAAGATTTGGATAATGTTATATACATGCCAGTAGGAAAATTCTAACTATACCAACGTTGGTCGCGTGGCTTAGGTGGCTTAAAGGTTTTTTGACTCACCAATAAACTCGGACTGCTGGAGTTACGCGAGTAATAATCTTCATTATAAAACAGTACGTCAAAGTCAAGGCGTCGTCTGGCTGAGGTTGGGTCATTCGTTCCTATATAAGGACCGAGTCTTTCGAACACCTTCGGGCGTTAGCCGGCACCAAGTTCCTTTGGAAGTGTCGCTATGGCCGTGGATGGTTACCGTGGTGTTGAAGCCTGAGGTGTTTTCCCCCTTAGGTTCGGTTAGAACGACGTATATTTTACAACAGCCACACAAAACCATCGATCCCTCAACTTTTTCTACACTAGAGTCTGATATATATTCGACTATGGCCGGTCCTGAAAACTCTGCAGGTGGTTCATTTGAAAATAAATCAATCTTGAGTCGCAGCTGAGAGTTTTGCTTTAGGATATGTTGTATTGGGATGAACTCGACCTTCCTTTTCCCTTTGCTCTTGGGCAAATGAACATCCACCATGCCAATTATCGTCAAGGGAAAGGGATTAAGGTCGACAGTCATCTGTTTTTCAGGACACTTTAACTTGCCTTTATCAATCCAGCTCTGAATGGCATCAAGGAACACAACACAATTGTTGGTGGTATGCTTGGTCAAGTTATGGTACTTGCAATACGTTTTGCCTTTCAACTCTTCGGCCTTAGGAATGTTATGTCCTGGCCGAAGTTTAATGATCTTTTCTAACAACAACTGGTTGAAAATTGCATCGACCTTGGTGATGCCGAAAGTGTGGACTTACTTTCAATGTTTTAATCATCTCTTCAGTGGTTGAGCAGGTTTTAGCATCCTTGGAATTAATTTGAACTAATGCCTTGCAAACGTATGGTTTATCTATTCCTATCTCGGCCACGTCCACACTAGCGTATTGGGAATCCTCGCATTTGGCCGATGCGTAAGTAACAGTAGGATTCTTGTACATCGTTCCCCGAGATGGGGACTTCGAGATCTTTTCCTCTCGAAGCAAATAATCATATTGCTCGACGCGTTGGGCCAGTTCGTACATATCTCGGAAGTTTTCCCCCAAGAATTTCTTTTTATATTCCACATCCAGGTCGTTTAAAGCGATTTTGACGATTTCAACTTCAGGGAGAGGTACTCGGCACCAATTTCTTACCTACTTAAACTTTGTTAAGTATTCCATTGGCAACTCGTCTAATGCTTAAGCCATCTTAGCTAGTGATGAAACTAACATTTCCATCCCCGACCGATAAAATTGTTCATGGAACTTTTCGATCAGTTTTTCCCAACTCTGGACAGAATTAGGCTGGAGGTTGATGTACCAAGCAAATGTTGAACCTATTAGCGAGAAGTTGAATAATCGCAATTTATGGAAGTCGCTATTAACATCTCCGCATTACGTAGTGAACCGAGCTACATGTTCTAACGAAGATAAGAATAATTCTCCAGCAAAAAGGCTGAAATCTGGGATCTTGAAGCCTTAAGGATATTCAAACTTCTCCATATAAGCCGAGTATGGATTGATGAATTTTGGGAACTTCAGCCCCTTTTTTAGGGCTGAATCGATCATCTTTTAGACCTCGATCATATTGACGAGTATTGTTTCCACTCCCTAGTCAGATCCGTCTGATCTACTGCTTGATCCTCCTCTTTTTTCCAAGTTCATTGGTTGGAGCCGAACGGATCCTATCTCAGTTTGCAATGGATTACTCTTGAATGGAAATTGTCGAGGTTAACCGGCGTGTCCATCTTCGAAGGCTTTACTGACCAATAGTTCAAGCAATCTAGTGTGTGTATCACCATTACTTCGTATTACCTCGAGCAAATTGTTCATTTTTTGGCCGACTGACTGTTCGACTAGTCGAGGGATCAGAGCCTTCCCCACCATCTTCGTCGCAGTTTTCCATTATCCCTTCAATTAAAATGCCTGTGGTTTTGTTGGGAATTTCTGCATTACAAGGCTGGCTACTAAGACAAACTTCATTTTCTCGGTGCATCGCACTTGCAGCTTCAAGTGTCACAATAATAAGAAGATTTTGTGCCTGTGACAAATCTTGTCTAGGGCCCTAAACCCGGAGGTCAGTCCTTGACTTTCCCATGACTATTTTCTTTTGTACTGATCGTGTCTCAATGGTCATGAACTGCCAAGTTTTAGCACTGGGTCCCACCGGGCGTGCCAAAATGTTGACCCTAAAAACTACCAACCCTACGTGGCATACAGACCGAGTAACTAATGAGTTAGCTACATCCTTCGGTTAATGCGGGGCGTGCCAACTTGTCGGCCAATGAGTAAAATTTATTGATATTGCGTTGAACGCGCTACTGACTTCTTGATCCTCTAACTACGACCGAGGAAGGAACACGTCTTATTCTTTGGGTTCTCGAGCCTGAAGATAAGGCTACTAATTCTGCGAAGTTCACGAATCGTCGGTGTCGGGTTCGGTCACGGTGATTATATTCATAAGAGTATAAGCACGTCAAACCGGCTCCAAACTATACGGACACAGGTACTCAAAAGAGATGTATGTCTTGATGGTAAATGTGGTTCAGCCGTCAGAATACCGAACTCTGAAACTCACTTGTGAGTATCCAATCATAAAATCTCTCGGCATTTAATGTGCCAAATGTAGTAATTTGTAACACTTTACTTTGCCGAGAAGGCTAATAAGATAACCTCTGCCAATAAGGATTCGGAAATCCTTCTCGACCGAGACTTGGATAGATAACCAGTTGGCCTCGACGCAATGCTATTTATCCAAACTGAATGTGCTCCTCGGTCGGCTGATTCTACGGCAATAGTGCTAATTATCCAATCTGAAGATGTCATAGGTTGCCTTCACAATGTTATTTATTCAAACTGAAGGTGTGTTGGCAGAAAAAGAAAATAAAAATTCTCAAGATGTTTGAGAGGTTTGTGCAGGGCAATTTGTGTGTTGAATTGGAGGAGCTTTGAATGACGCACCTCCTCCTATTTATAGCAACCAATCTCATCTTGGCCGAATCAGAACTATACTCGGATTAGGATTCTTCATCCTAGTCCAACCAGGGCTCGGCCAATCCTACTCCTACTAAGACTTTGAACCAAACTCTCTATCCGGCCACCTTCACTTCTCAAATCTCAGTGTCCCCACTCCATTGAGACTCCTTATTGTACTAAGACTTCGACGCTTCCGCTCTTATCCAAATCACTCATTCTTGCAATAGAACTTGACTGCCCTAACTAAGCAACTTACGACGACTAGATAGACCATAGTACGCTTGGAAAAGCTTTGGGCCGAACATAAAACTACATTTGGCCCAATAATATTATTTTGGGCCCAAACAATACGTATGTGTATATATATAGCTAACTGTTTGCTGAGCTTGGCAAGCATGAGCTGGTGTTCGGCACAAGTTACCATCATTCATGATGGGTGACAGGCCGAGCTACCAAGAATCAAGCTCTTCTCGGCTCCATTTGCAATTCGACCATATAAGTTGAATGGTCAAAGTAGTTAGAAGTTTTTTCTGGCAAAGTCGCCAAGCCTTGTATGGAATTGTGGTAGTTGAGGAAAACCACAGTGTTAGCAAAACAGACATATTATTGCCAAGGAACAAAGTTTCTTTTTCAGTGATACGACGGGATTTTGTTGGCTACGAACAATTAATTTCCTTAACCATTCGGCTTACGAGCCAAAAATCAAGGAAACTGGGGGTAATGTTTGGACCCAAATTTACACCATCGGCCCATGCAATCAAGGCCGTTAAGTGAGCATAGCTCCCAACCGTCAAATAGAAAAGTGAAGATAATTTTGTTATTGTTAATGGATAATATTATGATTTTTATCATAATAATTATCTTTTAATATGAATTATCTTGGCATATTCTTAAACGGGATAAGATGCAGATTATATCCCCAAGCAAGCGGTACACTTCAAATTAATTTGGGATGTCTGGTGTGAGGTGGTGGTGATAGATTGACAAGTAGCCAAAAATGAATTTAAAATGAATTTGAAATTCATTAAATGGGGATCAGGATGCATGGATGGGTAATGGAATTATGATAAGATAAGAAAGCATAGGTAGGCTAGGCTTTTAGTCATGATGGGATAAGTCAGGATGGGCTTTTATTATCTTTGAAAAGTCAACCATATGAAGATAAGCTTTAGCGCTTATGCTGTGGATCAGTCATTCTACAAGTTTGAGTTTCAGTCGGTTTCTACACTATCAAGCCATGCCAAGCAAAAAATATGGATGCTATAAATACAAAGTCGCAGGCAACATTTAAGCCCTCCAATTTAACACACAAATTGCCCTACGCAAACTCTTGCTTTGTGTGAAACCTCTCAACAACCTTGAGATTTTTATTTTCTTTTTCTCGCCGACATATCTTCATTTTGGATAAACAACTCTGTGAAGGCAACCGACGAACATCTTCAATTTGGATAAACAACACTTTCGTAGAATCAGCCGACCGCGGAACTCCTTCAATTTGGATAAACAGCACTGCGTTGAGGCTGACTGATTATCTATCCAAGTCTCAGTCGAGAAGGATTTTTGAATCCTTATTGGCAGAGGTTATCTCATTAGCCTTCTCAGCGAAGTAAGGTGTTACAAGTTATTACATTCGGCACATTGAAAGCCGAATTTGATATTGAACTTTGCAGAACTAGCAGCCTTGTCTTCAGGCTCTAGAACTCGAAGGTCGAGACATGTTCCTTCCTCAACAGGAATAGCAAGATCAATAAGTCAGCAGCACGCCCAACACGACGTCAACACATTTTAGTCCTCGGTCGACGAGTTGGCACGCCCCGCACAAAACTGAATGACGTAGTTAGCTTATTAATTACTCGGCCTGTGTGCCACGTAGGCTTGGAAGTTTTTAGGGTCAGCAGTATTATATATAAATTTAAAAGTTTTAAGTTTTATTTATTTTTATAGTATACTATAGGCAAAGAGTGAGATAAAAAAAATTATAAACACATTAAAAATATAATAGTTAATTCCAAGTGCGAAAAAATATGAAAAAAATATGCAAATGCTCGTGATCGCATCCTCTACGTTTTGAGGATGGGTACATCGTCGTTTAAATTGTTAAAAACCATACAAACCCTCATGAATAGTATTTTTAGGGGAGTTTAAAATAAACCAGTATCATTTTCCCTGGTGATTAATGAAAATTGAAGGGTTTTGTTGTCAAAAACATGCAAGGTTTCCTTAACCGAAACGCAACTCCTTTCATTTTGCATATCCTTGAACATTTTGTATTTTGTAGTAATGTACTAATGTTTTTTCATTAGACTCTTATTTTGGGGTATGTAATACTTAAAAAACAAATGTTGTTTTTATGTTTTAAAGTAATATTTATGTGACAATGTGATATACATATACAAATTTAGTATTATGTTTTCAATTTTTTTGGAGTCAAATTATGTTTTTCATTTTCATTATTATTGATTCAAAATATTTTTCCTTATTAGGAACTGATCAAGTTATATTACCTGATAATATTAATGGGTCGATTTCGGATCAGAACATATTACCCATTTACTTCAACATGTGTTATATGACACAACCTGTTAGAATACCAAATATGTTACGAAAATGACATGAATGCTTGGTCTAGTTGTTCTCAGCTCATACCTACAAGTGCTATTGTGTTTAATATAGGGAAAATGAATGCGTGATGAAGATGGAACAAAAATTCTACAGTGCTCTATAATGCATGATATTTTGAGCGTGTTAACTATTGCATCTTGGTTTTTGTGTGTTTTTAATTGAAGATCTAGTGGCCAAAAAACTCGGAATAGCCAATAGTACTCTAGTACTCTAGAGGACCATGGAAAATCTCGAAGATGGAAATTGAATACGCAATACGGCCCTTTTGGAGGTAATAATGTGGATTTGATATTGCATATTTGGTACTTCACACGAGGATTTTCTAGATAGTTTGGAATATCAAATACTGTGTGTATTTTAACTATTAAATTTTTTGTCAAAAATTCAAAAACAGGATCTAGCTGTTAAAAATTCCGGAGTATACTACTCCGAGATCCCAAGAATGTATGTTTCACATGAACATCGGCAAGAGACCAAAAGACAAAAGCTGCACTCGTTACAGCCATAAATTAAAAGTAGCATTCTTTAATTTATAGCCACAAATTCTTTATTATACAACTGGACACTCACTTTCTTGTTTAACAGTCAAATAGTACGAGCTGAAGTGACAAGGATTGTCTGCTTTTTTTTTATTTTCAGTGTTTTTTTTGTTTTTTTTTTGTTTGTATGGTTACAGTTAAGTTATGTTAATATTTTATATTTTTATTTATTTTTATTTTATTATATTTATAAAAAAATTATAAAATGTTGACGTAACTTAACTATGATTACACAAAACAAAAAGGCACTAAAAAAAATCGGTAGTGGAAGGACAAATAATCATTATCCGTTTTCTAATGGCACTTAGCAATTAGCATTCGTACGAGTTCGTACTAAATAGTAAGTCTTGCTAAAGCAGTGGCGGAGAATTTAGTCACGGAATTATAAAAAAGAAGCTTTCAAAGATTAATCGTACTTTCATTTAAATAGTCCACGACTGTGTTCTTATATTTCCAAAAAATCATATCACATCATGGTTATGGCACACTAATGTAGATTTCTAATAATTTTCATACAAAGTCAATAGTGATACCCATAGCTATATATTTTTTTTATATTTCCTCTTGCCATTGTATACTTTTTGCTTGTACTCATTTTTTGCATGCTCAGCTCATGAATTTGAAGCCGTTGGATGAGAAAAGATCTTTGGTGTCACTTCCGTGGGTTTTAAATTTTGTTGTGTTTTAATCGTGATAATTAACTTTGGAGCTTTGTTGGGAATATCTTACTTAAGATATCAGGTTATCTTGAAATATTTTTTATTGGGCAAGAAACAAATGGGAGGTAATCATCTTAGTTTTAAAGCAATGGACATAGCTCAAATTGATGGAGTTCTTATATTATGTGGACCGGTAGGCATTTTATTTGGCATGAAAGTGCAAGGGCAGTGGATGAGCAATTTGTGAAGATCGTTTTTATAGACACCTCACAATTTTATTATGAAGCAAAACTGAGAGAAACTGAGCACTAGCTGCCAAACTGAGAGAAACTAAATATAACTATGAAGTGATTTCCACTCACTCTTTTTCTTTATATGTACAACTCTGTTTATTTTTAGTTGTTGGGTTAAATAAAATAAACGCAGAATCAAGGTATAAAAATAAACACGAGTGGCATAAGGAGAGAATGAGTGTGAGGGAATCACTTCTTCAGACTATATTGTTGGAGAACAGGATTTCACATCGATCATATGACAAAATAATATATAATTAATATATAGAAGTTTCCACCCCTAATATCACTCAGACCTTTTGTGATAAAACTTGTATGGCATATAAAGTTTATCATGATATCAGGGTAGGCTATTTTTTCGACACATAATTATATTATAAATTAGTCTTTTGACATGTAATTATATCATAAATTAGTCTCTAGTACCTAGTCATTAATATATTAATCTCCGGTCCCTAGTCACTAATATAAATTGACTGAGACCTTACTAGTTTTTAAATTTTGATCGAAGTCCTAGCATTAATGTAATAATGAATTTACATGTCAGTTACATAATTTTTAAAAATAAAAATTAGTAATTGTATTTACACCTATATTAAACTCTTGATTCCTTTTCAATTCAAAACATTTCCAAAATTAAAAAATTAAAAAAATCAAAATAAGTTTGTACCCATTAGTTTTTTTTTTTTTTTTTAATTTTAAACGTACCATTCTTATATATACCAGTATGTTATATGTAAAATGTAGCTTTTTTTTCAATATAAAATGTACCCGTTTTATTTTATATAAAGTGCATTCAATTTTTTTCTAATCCATTTTTTAAACTCATATGGATACATATTTTTTCGTTGATTTGAGAATGTATCTGTGACATCCCACATCGCCCAGGGGAGTGATCCTTAAATGTATATTCCCATCCTTACCTAGCACGAGGCCTTTTGGGAGCTCACTGGCTTCGGGTTTTATCGGAACTCCGAAGTTAAGCGAGAAGGGGGCTAGAGCAATCCCTTGATGGGTGACCCACTGGGAAGTTGCTCGTGAGTTCCCAAAAACAAAACCGTGAGGGAATGGTAAGCCCAAAGCAGACAATATCGTGCTACGGTAATGGAGTCGGGCCCGGGAAGTAGTCCCGTGCGGGCCGGGATGTGACAATTTAGTATCAAAGCCTAACCCTGGCTGTGGTGTGTCGACGAGGACGTCGGGCCCCTAAAGGTGGTGGATTGTGACATCCCACATCGCCCAGGGGAGTTATCCTTAAATGTATATTCTCATCCTTACCTAGCACGAGGCCTTTTGGGAACTCACTGGCTTCGGGTTCCATCGGAACTCCGAAGTTAAGCGAGAAGGGGGCTAGAGCAATTCCATGATGGGTGACCCACTGGGAAGTTGCTCGTAAGTTCCTAAAAACAAAACCGTGAGGGAATGGTAAGCCCAAAACGGACAATATCGTGCTACAGTAATGGAGTCAGGCCCGGGAAGTAGTCCATCAACTTGCTAAGTTTGCTTTGTCTAGTACACTAGTTCAAAAAAGACTTTGCGCAACTGTTGATCCTAAAAATTATCAAGCCTACGTGGCGCGCAAGCCGAGTAATTAATAAGCTAACTATGTTCTTCGATTGTATGCGGGGTGTGCTAACTCGTCGGCCGAGCTCAGTCAAGGAGTAAAATGTGTTGATGTCACGTTGAACGCACTGTTGACTTCTTGATCTTGCCACTGCGGCTGAGGAAGGAACAGCTCTTGGCCTTCGGGTTTTGGAGCCTGAAAACAAGGCTGCTAGTTCTACGAAGTTCAATATCAAATTTGACTTTCAATGTGCCAAATGTAGTATCCTATAACACCTCACTTCACCGATAAGGCTAATGAGATGACCTCTGCCAATAAGGATTCGAAAATCCCTCTCGACCGAGACTTGGATAGATAATCAGTCGACCTCGACGCAGTGCTGTTTATCCAAACTAAAGGTGCTACGGTAACAATGTTGTTTATCCAAACTGAAGGTGTCACTGGTTGCCTTCACAGTGCTGTTTATCCAAATTGAAGATGTGTTGGCAGAAAATCTCAAGGTTGTTGAGAGGTTTCGCGTAGAACGAGAGTTTGCACAGGGCAGTTTGTGTGTTGAATTGGAAGGGGCCCTTTTTCCATTGCCACTGCAACTGTATTTATAGGACTGATGTACTTGCTTGGCACGGCCTGATCCTCGAGTAGAGTCCAATTTCAAACTTCCATATGTTTGACGTGACTTGATATTCAAATGATTGCATTTGATCTTTGGTGGCATGGTTTTACCACATGCTTTCCTCCATCCACACATAATCAAAGCCAAACACCTCCTCGGACACTTCATTATTGCACAACACTTGAACCACATGCACAGAACTAATCCGAGAAACATGCATTAGGATATAATCCCCCATATTGCATAATTCTCTTGTAAATGGCACGTTTGGAAATCCCCTCACAATTAAAACTTCAAAAAACTATCTACACCAGATGCATGCGATTTGACATCAAATTTTGAAAATAAATCCCCACAACCAGTTGAGCCTTATATTTGATCTTCTAATCCGATATCATTTCAATATTTTGGACTCTTTAATTATCTCTGCACTTTTAGAAATAAATTTCAATAATTCCTCAGATAACATCATGATTATTAAAATCATAATAATATCTAGAATTATTAATCAATCATCTCAATCCTCTTCCAATCCAACGGCTCAGAATTTTACTCACTCTACGACCTCGATTGCTCATGTCGATAATGTAAAATCAGGTCCAAACAGCAACCCAGGTCCTTCGTTGCGCAAAGTCAAAAGCACGGAAACATCTGTGGTGTAACGCCTGTATTCATCAAGCTCATTCTACATACGCTTGATATCATCCTAAGTATTGAACAAAATTGTTGCAAACCTGCAAGCTTTCTTTTCAATTGAAAAATATGGGCAGCATTGTTTTGATTTCCATACATCTCGCAGACATTTTTCCAGAGATGGAAAAAAGACTTGGAGTAGCTGAAGATCTCAACTAGCTTCCTCTCCATGAAGTTAAGAATCCATGACATGACGAGTTGATCCTTGCATAGCCATGTCTCATATAAAGGTGATGAGATTTCAAGTGCCTGAATGGTTCCATTCACGTAACCAAGCTTTGATCTTCCACCGAAAGCAAGTGAAACTACTCGAGACCATTGAAGATAGTTGAACTCATTCAACAAAACTGAACTGAATCTTTAATTTGGATTAAATTCTACTTTGGTAAAATTTGAAGTGGGTGAAACACTAGAGCTTACAGTATCAGGACTAGGAGGATTTTCCTCAGCCATTTGAACCAGCTATGGAAAAACAAAGAGGTTGAAGAAGATATGCAAAAATTGGCCACTGTGGTCACTGCTCTGATACCATATTGAACTTCAAGGTTGTATATTGATCTTAAAACTTTACAAAAAAAAGAACAAAGCTCTTATAAAGAGCTGAATAACATATTACATTTTAGTGGACTTCAACCGCCACCTACTACATGATTTCTGCCCTTAAAACCAGACACAACAAGGACTAAAAAAAAACAATATACAAGTAAGGAAATCCCAGATTTAGGGAGAAACATTGACAAAGAGAGAAGTATGGTTGAACAAGAAATGAGATGACAAGTTAGAAGGTTGTGGCCATCACTTTAACCCATAACTTAGCTATAGTGATAATTACAACCCATACTTGTGATTTTGATTTATTCCAACAAGAATATTGATACAAGGAAAGACATACCTCCTTCTTGCAAATGATTTTAACTCTGAGCATTCCTGCAAGGAATTCAAGCCATGAATAAGAAAATGAGACAAAGTATATAATTTCTATGTTGAGAAGAAGAATTTGAGGGGAGCAAATAACAACGTACTTCCAGCATTGTTTTGAATTCATCCCATGGCTTTTTCTGTTAGATTTTGCATCTCCTTAGCCTCCTGCTTTTTCCTTCACAAGTTTATATTAATCTTCATCCGAACTACAATAATAACTCTCGCTATCCTCACTACTACCATTTCCAGATTCCTATTCATCCTCATCTTCATTTGCCTCTTCCGGTGCATTGTATTGAGGCAAATCACCAAGGTCAATTGATATTTCGAATTCAGGAACTCCAGGTACGTTAAACGATTCTTAGACAACATTAGTATCCTGGAGTGTTTCTTCTTCAATTTCTATCAAAGATGATAACTGCTGGTTAACGACGTTGTCGTAGTTGTCATCATGATCTAGTTTCGAAATATCATATAGCCCTTTTTTATCAATCTTCTGAACAACTTTCCACCCATTGCCAGCTTTAGGGGGTCATCTAGATAGAATATTTGTTTCACCATAGTTGCCAAAATGTATGGGCCTTCATTATACCAACATCTAGCAGTGTTTACTGATAGTAAACCATGGTCTCGCTTAACACTCGTTTGGTTATGTGGGTTTGTATCAAACCAAAGACAAGACACTTAAACAGTATCACTTGACACCTGTCTTTGTGAGACAATTGTACTAAACTAATTAGTTTGCCATAAAAATCAATGTCTTCACTGTCACCCGCACCCAGTAAATGGACACCATTATTTTGAGTAGACGACTTGTCATCACATGTTGCCCCCAAGAACTTGATCCCGTTGACATGACAACCTGAGAACAATTCAACGTGAAACGGTCATCTCGCCAAATTATATAATTCTTCATCGTAAGAAGGCGAATTCAATTCCTTCAATTTGTTCATCTAATATAACATATACAAAAAGTTAACCTGTTATTGAAACCAAATTTAAAGACGGGCATGAACAAGTTCAAAAATATGCTCAATTCAAACCACATACAACTTAAATGTTCGTGAAACCATGAAGGAAACAATTCACGGTGCTTCTTGGCATATAAATGTGAAGGATGTTCCTGCTTCATCAACTGTTCATGCTTTTCAAGGTATGGCAAAGCCTCGTTACAATTTTTTAGTATGAACCAATGCGCTACCTCTATGTCCTTTTTGGTAAACAATTCGCCTTTTACATGATCGCCGAATGGTCGCGCAATTTGGGCAAAAATATACAGTTTCTCTTTTCTAACACGACCGTCATTATTGTGTTGGGGACGATTGAAAGTTGTCTCAACATCTTGAAAATACATTGCACAAAAAGTAAGTTACTCATATGCAACACATGCCTCCACAAATGATCCTTCAGGCTTTGCCCTGCTTCAGACGCACTTTTTCAACTCACCAAGATATCTACACAAATAAAAGGTATAATACAAATTATTCAAAGCATTCATTGATCATGAATCTGTTATATATATATATATATATATATATAAACACTTAATTAAGTATCTTTCTATTGGATACATCCATCAACAATTGACCGGTCCGGAAAGCAATGCCTCATCTAGCAAGTGAATCATCACATGAATCATACTTGTAAAGAAAGTTGGAAGACATATCTATTTGAACTTGCATAAGACGTTCACAATGTCGTCTTGCAATTGTTTAACTTCTGACATCCACAAACACCTTGAGTCAACTACGAAAAAAATCTCGACAAGAACACGATTGGTTTCACCACAACAAGAGGCAATAAGTGTCGAATACCAACCGAAAAAAGGTGTTGGAGAATCACATGATAGTCATGAATCTTCATGTTTGAAAATTTACACCCCCTCACATTCACGCCACGCGAGATATTGGAAGGATACCCATCTAGAAACTTTACAGAAGAAACAAGTTAAAAAAACTCTTTCTTCCCATTCAGCTTAACTGTAAAAAAAGGATAGCCTTTCTTCAATGTACCACCGACTCTCTTCATCCACAAAGATGACCTAATGCCCATTTGTTCCAAATCGAGGTAAGCTTCTATCGTGTCCTTCATTTTTCCTTCAATGTCTAGAATTGTCTCAACCAAAGTATCAAACACATTTTTCTCAATATGCATAACATTGAGGTTGTGTCTTAATTTTAACTTTGACCAGTACGGGAGCTCAAATAACATACTCTTGTGCGTCCAATTTAGATGTGTAGTTGGTCTAGGCTTATTGATCCCTTTGCTGAAATTACCAAATTCCAAACGGTTTAACTGATCCAAAATCTCATCTTCGGACCATTCTCTTGGTCTTGGACGAGTCTCTTTTGTGCTGTGGAAGGCTTTATCGCTCTGACGCCACTCATTGTCCCAAGGAAGCCATCTACGATGACCAAAATAACAAATTTTTCTCACATGCTAAGACGATGTTATGTTCTCCTTGCATATTAGACATGCCTAATAACCCTTAGTCATCCACCCAGAAACCATTACATGATAGGAGTGTATTTATACGACTTTGTTATCTTATTTCTTTGCATTTACTTCGTTAATTTCTATTTATTTTGGTAATTTATGTTAATTTCTTATTATTGTAGTTCCAATTGGTAAAAATGACAATAAATGGCCAAATAGAGCAATTTGGAGCAGTTTTGGACTTGGATTGGATAGCACGCGTGGAAAGCATATGGGCTGGACATTTTTGGTGTTTAACATGTGCTAAGATCTGGAGGAATCAAAGTTGAAGCTTGGAAGACAAGGAAATACACAATCTTATCCAACCTTATCCAAACTTATCTCGTCTTATCTTATCTAATCTTATCCAACATTATCTCATCTTATTTCCAGCTGCAAAAGGAATCCTTACCACATTCTAAATAATTCCCATCTAATTCTAGGAGTCCTAAGATAATTCAAACACCCTAATTCTTTTTCTCCTTGGATTTAGCCGTGCCCTACCATATATATATATATTCTTGCTGCAGCAAGTAGGGGGAGATTGGTGCTGCATGTTTTATTAAAAGCTTGTGCCGCAACCTGCAAGGGCTAGAGAAGAAAGAGTGTGTCGCATATTGTATTCAACCATTGGAGATTTCCAGAGTTCTTTCTACCCTTGTTTAGTTTCAATGTTTATTTTAGATTGCTTTTCAAATATGAAGAACATGAGTAACTAAATTTCTTTTTAGATAGAGGAGAATTCAAAGTCATGATCATATGTTTTATATAAATTGATTACATCCAGTTATTGTTTCCTAAATCATGAATGCGATTTACTTATCTGCTTTATAGATAACTTATTCTTGTATGTTTGTTAAGGATGCATACTTAGTTTGCATGCAAGGATTTAATGCTAGAATATAAGGGAATTTTACCTAATCATTATGAACTTATATTTGCAAGTAGTAAAAGTCACTAGCCATGATTGAGTTAAGTAAATTCTTGGCAAGAGTATCATGTTTTTCATAGTTACGAATGCTTTATCAATGCTTATGATTTTCACAAAACTTAATGATCTTTGAGATGTATCTCTATCATGTTTTTCATAGTTAGGGAACTTGAGAAGAATAATTTGGTTGCATCACTGAGTCCAATTCAATGAACCTAGGAAAATCTTAGAGTTAATTTGTGTAGTTCACAGTTAATTTGGGGTATTGTTATTCATGGTTTATAGAAATAATAACTGAAAATCGATTTGTATGCATATGTTTCATGTGTGGAGAACAATCCTCTAGCTAGCCTCTCACCTATATCTCGTACAAGACCTAATTCGTTTGCTGCAATTTACTTTTTTTTCTTTTAAATTCGTCCAAAAATCCCCCTCAGTTCTTATTTTGTGTTAGTCTAGTTTAGTTTTCAGTTTTTAAGTTTAATTTGTGTTGATTAGCATCCTTCCTAATCCCCGGCCTAGAACGATCCCTACTTGCTCATATTACAATTGTCTAAATTATAGGGTTTAATTTGTGTGCTAGTTTTTTACACATCATTACATACGCAGGAAAATCAGTTATTGTCCACATCACTGCTGCTCGCATGATGAACATCTGCCCAGTATACTTATCATATATACGAACATTGTTTTCCCATAAATCTTTTAGCTCATCAACCAACGACCGCAAATAAACATCAATGAACTTTCCTGGATCTTCAGTAATTAATAGAGTCAACATCATGTATTCTT
The DNA here is from genome assembly GCF_041283825.1 of Pyrus communis. Taxonomy (NCBI): domain Eukaryota; kingdom Viridiplantae; phylum Streptophyta; class Magnoliopsida; order Rosales; family Rosaceae; genus Pyrus; species Pyrus communis. Next base: position 10,388,924 of record NC_142567.1, read on the forward strand.
TTTTCATGCACTTCCAAGGGGGCTGATTATAAGGAAACACGATGACCAGCCAAGTGCTGTGGATTTGGTTTAGAACCTCGAACGAATTAAATCTGTCAGTGGTAAGTCCCAATCTGACGATATGCGGGTCAGTTGCAAAATCAGAGTACATCTGATCAAATTATTTCCATACCTTTCCGTCTGTAGGATGCCTCATAACATCGTCATTTACCCATCCTTCTTTATGTCATCTCATGTCAGTTGCGGTATGCATCGACATGTACAATTGCTACAACCTAGACTTCAATCGAAGATACCGCATTACTTTTTGTGGAATCTTGGTCTTTATGTTCTGTAATGTCATTTTAAACCTCGACTCATTGCATACAAGGCATTTATCCAACTCTTTATTCTTCTTATAGAACAATATACAATTATTTACACATGCGTGAATTTTTTCATACCCCAATCCGAGACCCTTCAACATTTTTTGGGCACTTTTATGATTTTCAGGTAAACAATTGTCCTTTGGAAGCATTCTCTTGATAACTCCCAAAAAGTAATCAAAACACTTGTTTGACAAACAAAACTTGATCTTGCCATGCATCAACTCCACAGTTGCCATGAGCAGTAAAAAGTTCTCGCAACCCGGATATAATTCTTGCTTGGCATTTTTCAATAGCTTTTCATAGTTTTTGAATGCCTCACTATCCATGGTTGGACGGACATCATCTCCCCCTTCTTGATTGGTATTGGTCGAGGTGTATGGATAAACGTCATTTAAAATATCCATAACTTGTTCATTAGGATCCATATTAGATTTAATAGTCTCCACTCGTGTCATGTATGAAGACGAGGCTTGGTTTAATCGTTCTCCATGATGATGCCAAGTAGTATAAGTCTCCATCATCTCATTTCGTACTAAATGAAATCGAACATTTTCGAATGTCTCCCTCATTGAGTTGTTACACCTCCTATATGGACACTGGATATAAGTTGAAGCTAGGCTATGCCTAGTTACGAATTCAATGAACTCATCTATTCCATCCAAGTACTCAACAACACATCTATTAAGATTCTGTATTTTGTCTGCAATCCCAAAAGTACAAGAATTACAACAACTTCAACTATTGTCTAGTCACCTTAGTCCTCCAATAAGGGCCCTATCACATTTAGGAATGCACAGTTATGTGCCGTAATTTACGATTCCAATAGATTAAAATTTCGACGTGGGCAAATTTTGCAGGATCTCCTTACAGTTCTTCAAGTGCACACCGTAAATACATAATATCCACCATGTACTCGAAGAACATCAAGAAATGTTACCAAAATTTCCAATATCGAAACCTAATCCGTTAACCGCAAACTACAACACATAACTATGCATTCCCAAACTGTCCAAAAAATGGGACAATTCAAAAATTATTTCAACCACAGTCATGCTTTCTCATCCATGCACGAAATCCAACTAATTCTCAAATGGGAAACTAAGCTTTTCTTGAAAAAAGTGTACGAAGTTAAGTAGTATTAACTTCATACAACACAAACAATTTTGTACTTGATGTACAAAAATATGTGCATACAAATAAATTAAATCACAATAATTACTAAAGCTAAATAAAATAGATACAAAATATTAATACTTCTCAACTATAATGTTGATGGCCTTAGTGTTTACTTGTTTATACTAATTATATTATAGAATATACATATTCTAGTTAGTTACACTCGAGTAATTTTGGTGGTGAGATAAATGTAGTGTTACAATATGAACACAAGTGTATGAGTATTTTGGCTAGATATTGGTTTCAAAAAATCTTATTGAAAGATGTTTTGGTTGTCTTCAAGTTTACAAAAGATTGAGACTAAAAATGAATCCTGAATTACTTACTTGTATTAAAATTGGAAGACGATATTGATTTTCTACAAGGATTTAATAGGAGAAGCGTAGCCATCATTTATCTACATAAATATGGCATATGCTCACAAAAATCAACCTGCTCATTATTGAACTAAAACCTAATGTCTTAGCATTGAGAATTTAATAGTGAGTATAAGATTAGCTTTAAAGATCACAGCTTCTGCAAGTTTTCTATATAATTCTTAATTACCTACGGTGCATTGGATTCAAGGAAATTTCAAGGGGAAACCAACATTTCTTACAATTTCTTCCGTGTAAATATATAAGTTAACCCCAATAAAGTATTCAAATGCTAATTCCAAATGAAGCCCAAACAAGTCTTCAACAATATAATTCTGAGGGCTCAATGGAAGTGTAGTTGTAATTAGGTTATAATTCTGAGTGCTCTATGTCGTTTGCTGTGAGTTCAATCCTCATTTGACCTTTGATGAATATGCTGTAAATGGTTGCCGCACGTACGTTGTCTGGGGGAGGAAGGGCTACAAGAAATTTAAGCAAAATGCTTTAAAATAATAATAATAAGAAGAAGAAGAAGAAGAAGAAGAAGAAGAAGAAGAAGAAGAAGAAGAAGAAGAAGAAGAAGAAGAAGAATAAATGAGTTCATCACAATCCATTTGAATCAAAAAATCAAACAACTAGTTAATGATATTATTTTGTTTATTACTGTAAGAATTGTTTGATTATCAGGTTGAATTAGATGGTAATTAAGTCATTGTGGCTAATTGAAGTGGCGAGAAAGGGTGCGGTAACGAGTTAGGAATTAGGATTAAGATAGAGCTAAGTTTGATTTCTTATAATGTAACACAGAAAAAGTGCAAGAAACATAATCTGAGTATGCAGTTGTATGCATAAATGTGTAATCTTTACTTTCTTATATGCAGTTGAATGCATATTAGAAATATTCTTATATGCATTTGCATGCAGATTAGAAATATTTACTTTCTTATATGCAATTGTCTGCATATTAGAAACATAATCGGTATAATGCATGAATGTGTAATCTTTACTTTCTTATATGCAGTTGTATACAGATTAGAAATATTCTTACTCTCAGAGTGATTGAGGATTTCTTGTTATGGGATATGAATCCTTCTGAGAATCCGTCATGTCTTCTTCTCCCAACAAGAAATCAAATCCAGCTGAGATATAATGTTTCCTTTCTGTTTACAAGTGAGGACGTAATTGTCTGCCCCTTGTATCTGGTACTGTTTCAATTATATGGTATTTATCGACATAAATGAAAAATTATGATATTGAACCACGTTCCGTTTATTAATGACAACGTAGAACTAATTGGCTAACTGGATATAAATAATCTAGGTCAAATTAAATTCCTTACCAAAGTGTGTTTGAGCCTGTTGTTCTTACACTGCTCAAGGTAACCATGTTGTGCTCCAAGTGCAAAAGGAAGCGTAATGAGAGGAATGAAATAGTGAAATATGATGCATTTCTTATGGCGCAAGGTTTCTCTCATAATGTTCCGTTATTGATTGCAGCATTATGAATGTGGTTAGTGTTTCTCCATAGAGATATTAACATGCAAATCTACATGTATGTTCTTGAAGAATTACATTGATTGGTTCAAATAGTTCTAGACCACATAACACCCTTTCAATTCAAACAAGGCTTTCACTTTATGGATTAAAACAATCCAGGCAGATGTGGTATACTCGTCTAAGAAATTATTTGATCAATCAGGGATATGAGAATAAACTATGCCCTTGCATGTTAACTAAGAAGTTTTCCGAATTACTAAAGTTGTAGTTTTCGTCGATTACATAAATATCACTTAGACTCTGGAAGAGTTTGAGAAAACTGCCTTGCACCTGAAGACGGATTTGAAATAAAGGATCTTACAAAAATTCATTATGTCTTGACCTAAAGTTCAAGCATTGTTCTCACAGTATTCTGGTCTATCAATCGAACTACACCATGAAGGTGTTACCTTTTGAGTATACCCATGATCATCCATACGATAAATGCAAATGAGACCTTGAAGAGGTTGTGGAACCCAAAGTTCCATATCTAAGTTCAACTTTGTGTTTCGTTATACCTAGCTCATTGCATTAGACATGATATCCTTCGTTGTTGATATATTGACAAGATACATTACTGGGCCTACACACAACCACTAAATTGGCGTTAAAGACGTTTTTCTTCTATGCTGAAGGTACTACGGATTTGGGCTTATCCCTACGCATCCGAGCGGATCCAACCCCCTGTTCCTCGAAATTATGCTTGCCTTGTTTGTTATGCTGATGTTGGTTACTTATCAAACCAGCACAAGGCACATTCCTTACAATTATGTCTTTACCATTAGGGATATCGCAAAATCTTGGAGGTCTATAAATAAACCTTAATTGTGAAGTCTTCAAATCATTCCCAAGCTCAATACGCCTTACTGTGCTACATGTGAGAAAAAGGGTTGAGAGCTTCTATTGATCATATTTAAAAGTATTTGTAGTTTTTCATCCACCGTTGGTCACAAAGACGATCCATGAAGACAATGTTGCATGTATCGACCATACCAAGATATGATACATCAACAAAGTCAACACCAAGCATATTATGCCCTGATCACATAAGCAAAGCATCAGAAGATTGAAGGCAAGTAGATATGATCCTAAGACAACCTTGCCAACCTCTTCACAAAGCCATTACCAAAGTCAACCTCCAAGAACCTTGTCTAAGGATTCGGTAAGCGAAACTATCTTATTTGCAATGCTTGTAGTTCTCATTTGGAAGTTTTGTCAAAGTTAGGGGGAGTATCCAAAACTATACTCACTTGACCTTAATGTACTCTTTTTTCCTACAATTAGGAGCATTTTTTCCTTTGAATTTTTGCTATCTAATGAGGTTTTAACGAGGCGCCTATCTTCGGCTGGTCATACCTTTGTGTGTGTGTGCGCGCGCACGTGTGTGTGTGTGTGTTCTACTTGCATTTTGAAGGTTTTTAGTTCTGACTTAATGCAACTTCTCACTTGTCTCCTTAGACTATGAGTTTTTTTACCTACCTTGGGTTTTACCACAGCGAGCTTTTGTGTGTTTTACTATGTAGGCTTTCTTCTGTTTATTTTTTAGACTTGCATTCACTCATTATGCAAACTAGCTGAGATGGCCTCATCAACTATTTAGACATCATCACACGAAAACCCAATGCACCATTTGTTAAGTATTTACACACTCAAGGAGAGTCTTGCCTTCCTAATTCCATTAGGAGTGTCCTTGTGTAAATCCTAGTAGATTATGTATAGGAAAATCCTATGAGATCGAGATGATCTTTCCTTGCACAACTTGTATTACATGGAGGGCAAGCTTCTCTCTCCCTTATTAGTATAAAGACATGAGAAATATCACGCATAGAATTCCTCAAGCCCTTCTCCCTTTTCTCTTTGCCGCCGACTTTTTGCTACTTTTTTCCCTTAGTTAAATAGGTATGTAACATATTTCTAATTTATCGTCAATGAATCATTAATTTTGAAGCGTAGCAAGTTTTGGTATCTTTTTCTTCTTCCTTGCTATTAGACTGGATTTAATTAATCCGAACGTTTTGCACAATTTTTGCATGTATTATAGGAATGTATTTTTCAATTGTAATTATTGCAGGATTCCTACCTTAATAGGGATTAATATAACCCTATAAATTGTAATATTTCTCACATATTAATACAGGGGGTCATACGTTACATTGTATCATTTGTGTAGGTTTCTCTCCTTGGTCCTTAGGTTTTCTTTCTTCTCTTCTTGTTCAATACAATACAAAAACAAAACCAAGTTTATTATCGTCCATCATTTTTCAATATAGCTTGGGTGCTTTGCTTTTTCTCTTTTCCCGGTCAAACCTCTCATCCTTTTGGTCTCTTTTGGCTTTACAAAGTCAAACCCTTTGTCTTTTTGGTCTCTTTAGGCCATTTCCAACCGAGTCGCCCAAAGGGCTATAAGCCAAAACATAGCCCGTTTTGACACAAAACTCATCTCCAATGAAGGGTTGGGCAAACATAGTCAAACTAACCTTGAAAGTTGGGCCCAACTGTGCTACTAGCTGACGTCATGTAGCCTTTTTACTTTTTTTTTTTTTTAAGATGAAATTTAAAAATTCTAATTTTTTCCCTATACGTATAAGTCATTTCTACACCATTTCTTACATCATTTTCACCCTTCCATGCTATCTTACCTCATTTTAATGTCTAAGTTGTTAAATGCAAGTAAAATTAAAATATTTAATAACATGAAACTTACACAACATGAAACTTAAAACAATATTTAGTGATGCGAGAATTATACGTGCAAAAATTAAACCCTCTTTTTGTCAAATTTTAGTAAGTATGTAAGTAGGGATCGTTCTGGACCGGGGATTAGGAGGGATTGTTAATCACTTGGATTTGACTCAAAAACGTAAAAACACAATATAAAACACTATACTAGACTCAAAGAATGCAAAACTAAGCTTTAAAACACTAAGACAAACCAAAGATTCAAAATGCTTTAAAAACACAAACTAAATTGATTTCTAACTAAATTGAACAATAAAGTAAAGGGGGATTGAGTTTTGGACGAAATTAAATTAAATGCATAGATTGTAAATTAAAGCAGAATGTAAATATGAATGTGATGAAATAGAATGATGAGAAACTAGTTAGAGGGTTCCTTATCCACACATGAACATATGCATATAATTTGATTCCCAGTTATGACTTCAACAAACGATGAATGACAAAGCTCCAAGTTAATTAGGTCCGCTTAAATTAACTTTCAGATTTCCCTAGATTCATTTGATTGAATGGGATACACATTACAACCAAATTATTCCTAATCAAAGTCCCTAACTATGGAATACGCATGATAGAGACATTCAACAAAGATCATTAAGTTCAACGGAAATTATAAACATCGACTAGGCATTCATAACTATGGAATACACATGTTAATCCAGCCTAGGGTTTACTAAACACAATCGTGACTAGCGATTTTTACTACTCATGAATATAAGTTCATAACGATTAGGTGAAATTCCCTTATATCCTAGCATCAAGTTTAGGCATGCAAATTAAGTGTCGACCCTCAACCCACATACATAAACAAGTTCTTAATCAAAACAGAAAAGTAAACCACATCTAAAGTTCATGAATTCATAACTGGAGTAAATCAAATCATAACCAACATATGTCCATGGCTTCAAATTCGCCTCTAACTAAAAAGAAATTAGTTCCACATGTTTAACATAATTGAACAACAAGTTAAATTAAACATGAAAACAGAAACAAAAGAAGAAAGAACTCCAAAAGTTGCAGATTGTAAAGATGAATTTGATGGAATTGAATGGATGGGAAGGCTAGCTAAGGGGTTCATCTCCACACATGTTACACTTGCATATAAAACGATTTCCAATTGCTTTTCAATAAACCATTAATTCTCAACGCCCCAGATCAACCGTGAATTGCACTAATTAACCCTCAGATTTTCCTAACGTTATTGAATTGGATGATTGCATACGAAAACCCAAAACATTCCCCACAAGTTCCCTATATGAACTGCATAATAGAGAAACAAGCAAGAATCATTAAGTTCTTTGAAAACCATAAGCATTGACGAAGCACTCGTTACTATGAACTGCATGAAACTTATGCCAAGAATTTATTTAACGCAATTGAGATCATCAACTTTTACTACTTGTGAATATAAGTTCATAACTATTAGGTGAAACTCACTTATATTCTAGCGTCATATTCATGCATGAAAATTAAGCGTGCACTCTCAATAAACATACATAAATAAGTTATCAATCAAATAGTTAAACAAACTGAATTCACGACTTATGAAACGCAATTAGAAGTAATCAAATTATAATGCAAGCATAAACATGTATTTCAAATCCCCCCCTAGCCAAGGGGGGGTTTAGTTCCTCATACGTATAAAACAAAGAGAATTGAAATTAAACATTGAAATCAAAGGAAAAGAAACACCTAAACATTCCAACAACTCAAACTTGAATTGTATGAACGTTTAGGCCCGCTTCTCTTCCTCTTTGTTGTAGCACAAGGTCTAAGGATTTGTGTGGAGTGATAGGCACGGCAATGGAGAGAAAAGATGCAAAAAATGGAATGGATTTACACGGCATTGGTTGTGTGATTGTGATGGTGTGTTGTGTGATGATTTTCTGAATTGAATCCCCCCTTGTGGCTGCAATGGATGTTTATTTATAGGTGAAAAAGATGGAATATGACAGCTAGGAACTTGGTGGAAAGCTGGAAATGTAAAAAGGGAATGCATGTGGCTGCAATAGCATGTGGAATGGCTGAAATGAATGAGTAATGCACGGCACAAAGGGATGTGTTGGTGTGAATGGCTGAATGTGGTGCAATGATGAAGAATGCATGTGCAATGACAGCTAGGTTGGTTGTTTATTGAAGGGGGAAAGCTGGAAATGCAAGGGAATGTGCATGTGGCTGATTTATGAAGGGAATGCATGTGCAAAACAGCTAGGAAAAGTTGTGGAAATCTGGAAATGGGATGGGAGTGTGCACGGCAGAGATGGGAATGAATGATTGAATGTGCATGGCTGGAATGAATGTGTTTGCATGTGAATTAAAGCTAGGGTGAATGATGATAAATGCATGTGGATTAAAGAGTGAATGCATGTGTTGAATGATTTCTTGGTGAGGGGATGCACGGCATGGGTAGTGTTGTTGGTGTGTGAATGAAAATGCAATCTGAAATGGGAGAGTATGTGGGTGAAAATGCATGTGGGTGAATGTGTGGTTGCATGGTTGAATGATTAAAGGGGCATGTGGGTTGGAAATGCATGTGGAGTGGCTGGAATGAAGTGTGTATGCACGGCAATGATGGGTATTTTCTGCAATGGTTGCAATGATGAAATGGATGGGAGTGCATGTGGCTGCAATGAATTAAAGAGTGGGAGTGCAGCTAGGTTATGATGATGAATGCATGTGGATTACAGCTATGGTGGGAAAGATATGTGAATGTGGCTGATGAGAAGAATAGGGTGAATGGTATGCACGGTTTTGGGAGAGAATGGGAGAGAATGGTGAAGAGTTTTGGCTGAATGAATTAGGTTCTTGGGTTATGGGAGTGACGGCTTAGAGAATTAGGTTGAGGGTGGCTGGATGAATAGAATGAACGAATGAAATTCTAGGGTGAAAAATAGAGGGTACGGCTAGATGTGGAACTAGGGTTATTAGGGAGAATGAATGGGTGGCAACATGGTTGTGTTGGTGATGAATGTGAACTCTTTGTTCTTCATTTTCATTTCTTCATCTCTTTATTTATTCCTAGCCTCCTTTGGTCTTCAATTTCGTCCATCTACTTGGCTTAAAGCATATGCAATCCATTTAATGCCCCAAACTACTCCAAAATGCACCAAAATGCACTTTCTTGCTCCTTTAGCCCTTTGGACCTACAAACACATGAAAATAGCTTAAAGTACTAAAATTACTAAGTACTAGCAACATAAATGCAAGAAAACAAGCAAACTAAGGCGCATAAATATGCTCCTATCATTTAGCAACAAGTAGCTCTCAGAATATGTCTGGAAACCTTATTTTAATATGGTAGTTTAATTCAATTAACCGATAAAATTAAAGAACAAACTTAAAATAATAAATTATTGAGGGGGCTAAAAAATAGTTCTTTTGATTGGAGATTGTATATAGATATGGTCTGGTACTGTTCATTAAAAAATAATTTCTTGTAAGGTTATAATTTGAACAAGGGTTAAACATATTCCTTCAGTTGGAAATAGGCTTAGTATTTCCTGCTGCTTTCTCCTTTGTCCTTTAGTTTCTTCAAGGTTTTTCTTTTATAATGGTGTCATCCTCTTATTCTTTTCTTGGCCCAAACACCATTTCCTTCCTCCATTTTCAGCAACAGACCCAGCACTATGGCTGGCCTACGCCCCAGCCCTAAAGTCTGCTGCAGCGGCCCAGATGCATTAACCTGGTGCTTGGCCCAAGAGTGCTTGACATAGGGCAACCTGACCTACTACTGTTGGCCTTCACTTCTCAACGCACCCACGCAACATGTCCTCAAAAGTACCATGGGCTCGAATACCGCTCATCCTTTCACCGAAGTCCAATTTACTCCTCTATACGATGTGAACTATTATTTTGATACCGATGCAACTCATTCTATGATGGGCCAATCCTCTGCATTTTCTACTCCTCAACCTGATCCCGATCCGCGCAATGCTTATTTGAGTAACGATGATTTGATGAATATTACCCACACTAGTATAATTCCACTAACTCTTTGTCCTATTAAATTCCATCTTCGTAATATTTTCTCATTCTAACCTCCACCAAAATCTTCTTTGTGTTGCCCGTTTCACTCAAGAAAATCACAAAGTATGTGTTGTGCCAAGCATAATCAACAGTACTATCATGTGTTGTTACAAAAACCAGATAAACATGGCAAAAGGGAGTCACCCTACACAGTAGAAAGTTAGCACTACTACCAAGCCCACTCATCATCAGAATTCACCTTGTGCTCACTAGGTCCTAAAGGGCAAAAAAATAAAAATAAATAAATAAATAAAGTGTGAGTGGATCATTATCATTTATCTAGTCAAAATCATTTTGAATATCAATAGCTGCCAAACTGAGAGAACTAAACATAACTACAAGGAAGTGATTTCCGTTCACTAGTTTTTTTTTTTTTTTTTTTTATGTGTACAACTCTATTTATTTCCGATTGTTGGATTGAATAAAAGCAACAGAGAATCAAAGTATAAAAATAAACACAAGTGGACATAAAGAGAAAATCAGTGTGAGTGAATCACTTCTATAGACTATATAAGCTCAATGTAATAGCATATAATATGTAATTATTATATTATCATAGCATATCACAAAAATCTATTAACTAAAACTAATTTACAATGGTACTTTAAACAAGGGAATATCAAGGAAGCTACTTACAATGTTGCTAATTTTGGCTTGGGAGGATCAACCAAGCAAATATAAAGGAAGTTATCAATGGAAGTGTAGTTATAATCAGGATATAATTTTGAGGTCTCTAGGTCGTTTGCCATTGGTTCAATCCTCATTTGACCTTTGATGAATATGTTGTAAATGATTGCCGCACGTATATTGTCTGGGGGAGGAAGAGCTACAAGAAAATGAAGCAAAATGTTTTAAAAAACAAATAATAATAATAATAATAATAATAAATGAGATCATCACCATCCATTTGATTCACAAAATCAAACTGGTTAGTGACATTATTTTGTTTATTACTGTAAGAATTATTTGACTGTCAGGTTGAATTAGATGGTAATTAAGTCATAGTGGCTAATTGAAGTGGTGAGGAAGTGTGCGGTAACGACTTAGGAATTAGGATTATGATAGGGCTAAGTTTGATTTCTTATAACGTATCAAAGAAAAAATGTAACGACCTGTTCCCAAAAACTACGGTTTTTATAATTTTAAAATGTGAAATTTTGAAAATGCCCTTCGAGGCAAATGTATTGACTTTTGTTGACCCCCTTGTCGAGTCACGTAAGATCGATTTGCTTGGCGTATCCTCTTATTACTCGTCGCTACAAACGCGTGGCCGCAAACGGAACGTAATTTGGTGTTATAACAAAGGAGTTATTAACGAATGAAGTCAAGGGCAAACCTGTAAATTTATTATTTTCTAGAATGCTCCAGATTTTTGGAGCAAAATCTGGAAAGCCACGTTTGTGGCCTAGATTAAAGGAAAGAAAGGATAGGCGGTGGAGATGAAAGATAAAGGAGAGAAAGGAGGGGGGAACCAGACCAATTAGGAAAGGGAGAAAATGAGAGAACCAATGGGAGAGGAGAAAAAGGAAAGGAAAGGAGAGAGTTGAAGGAGTAGCTGATCGAACCCCCGACCAGTTTCCATGTCTCGACCCAGTCTCCGACCTGGTGTTCCGCGGCTTTTTCAACTGTTTTCACGGCGTTTTCCTAGCTTTTCACGGCCAACCATCAATTCATAAAAATCACTACGACATCCTCGCTACAAAGTCCACCCCAAACTCAATAAGATTTGGTTTCATTCTGTGGAGGATAGCACAGGTGGGTGCAACGAGTCTCATGGCAACGATACGCCATTCTTGAAGCAAACTCAGCCAACCACCACCACCAATAGACTCTCCTCAACCTCTAGAACAAAGCCCATGTATGGGTTGGGGCGTTGAAGCTTGTTTGGAATCGAATCAAAACCACCCATTTCTAGGGTTTCCGACTGGTTCGTGGCGATTTGAGGCCTTTTCCTATCAAATTGGACTTGACCGCAGGTATGAAACTTGCTCTACTCATTGAGATCTTCATTTTCATGAAATTTGAGAATTTTTAGAAATAGTTGATTTTTCCAGCGAGTTGGGGAGGCTGACTGCCGTGTGTGGCAGCGCGTGAGTCAAGACCCCACCTAACCTTCCTAAGCTAAATTTGATACTCCAATTGCATAGGTAAAGTCCGATTAACAAAATTCCATTGTTTGTGTACAATTTCGCTAAGGTCTGCCACTTAATCCTTATTTGAATCGACGATCCAACCGTTGGATCGTCACCAAACTTTAGTAGATTATTATTCATAATATTTAAGGACAATAAGAACTGACAGATCAGGAATCTGGCATGCGGATCTTCCTGAATTGGATTCCTAAGTTAGTCAAATAAAACGTTGACCGCCACTTGAATTTACAATTGGCAAAGATCCGACCATTGGATCGTAATGAAACTTCAATATGATGTTTTAGAAGCATAATGTGGATCTTTGGAAGTTACAGATTGGAAATCTATTATGCGGATATTCTGGATCGAGTTACGTAGTGTTGTGGACCCTACTGTCGATCTTTGACTGATGGTTGACTTTTGGTCAATGGGTCTCAAATCATTCTAGAACATCCTTGGGGATGTGTTTTATGTAAGTTATGTGTTCTATCGATAAGAATTATGAGACGTGACTGAATATTTGTTCTAGGCAACGATCGTTTGTGATGCCTCAATATTCGTGCTAGGGAGTTGTAGTGCGGACCTTAGGTAAGTGGGTTTTTTTTCCTTTTTATAGTGTGTGTGTGTGTGTGTGTATATATATTAAAACTTTACGGTTTCCATAAACGTTTTTTATATGGAACTATGCTTTGCTTACCATGTCGTAAATAAGTTACATTTTAAATATTGCATTGTTACACTTGTGAATTGTATTGTGTGATGTTGCAGAGACTCAGGTAAGCTTCAAGTGAGTATTATGTGATTGAATGGGTTGTATTGCATTGGTATGCACACATTATTTAGAGCTCATCATGGATGCACCCCGGTATTAGTGCTCCCGCCCGGGCTAAGGCCAGCCTACACATGATTGTTCACCTCTCGCACCACACACTCACCTTGGATCCAAGTTTGGTGCCAGCCTATCATACAGACCATAATAGGTGGTTCCGATGTCGGGGTAAAATCGGAAGAGAGGATAAACGAACAAAGAATTGACGTCGGGGTAAAATCGGAAATTTATAGTTTGGACCATTTTAACTGGGCTAGTTTAATATTGGGTTTTGTCCTAACCATTAAATAAAGTCAGTAAATGGTTTTTAGTTAACAGTCAAAATTTTCAAGCCCTTATCATTAGTTTTCCTTTAAAATATACGTATATTACCAAAAAAAATAAAAATAAAAAAATATTTAAGTTGCTACAGTGCCCCTGTGCTGCGCCCCGCGTCTTCGCCAGTTCACCCTCGTTTTTCTCTTCGTCTTCCAAGTCTAAATCGTCTTCGTTTCTTCGTGACCAGAGAGTCACAGACCCCGTTGCCAAGACGGCAAAACCCATACCCAACCGTCCCGTATCAACAACATCCGTCAGAGTCCAGCAAATTATAGGGACCAGAGTCATAGACTCACAGTGACATATACCTACACGGCTACACCGACCGCCGTTCTGCCGTTCGATACTCTTGCTCTCAGGTCGCAGCGCCTCCACGGTTCCACCCTCTTTTCTATTTCAAATTTCTCATTTTTTTCACCTTAATTTTGTTACACAAAGGAAATTATATTTTACAAATCAAGGATAGCATAGCAAGACTGCAACTTCTAGCTGTCTTCGGCCTTTTACCCTTCGGCTTGGCTCTCCTTCGATACCGAGAAGAAAGAGTCATTCATTGAAAAAGTTTCAATTGTTTCTAAGACCAAGCCTCAAGCTTAAAGTATGAGTTTGGGGACTCCTTGCGCGGGGATTCTATTGAACTTGCTTTAATTGATAGGTAATTCCACAACCACCACCCCACACCAACCCCCCCCCCTTTTCTCTCTCCCCCCTCTCAACCCAAAAAAAAAAAAAAAAAAAAAAAAAAATTGTTATCTAGTCCTGGTACAAAGAGTTGGGATGATAATATATATATACATTTTTTTTAATATGTTCGTGTATTGAAAAAGGACACATTTAAATGTTCGCTTTGGACACCACAAAAACTCAAAACCGACCCTAATCAAATATTGCTTTTGAAATTAGTGTATTAAATGAATATATAATAGTATTATTACATATTAATTTTCAGTTTTGTTTTTCAAAAAATTGAAAATAGTTACCAAATAAATTTTTAATTTTCCAAACAAATGAAAACTGCAACTTAGTACTATGGTATAGTGATATTTTTCTTCACTTGTAAGTAAGAGGTCTTAAGATTTGATTCTCGTCAAAGACAAACTTGAACCATATTATTGCTAGTCTTTTGTAATACTTAGTCCACCACCCCACCCTTAGAGTAGAAAATACCGTTTGTTAAAAATAAAAAAATAAAACTAAATACTAAATGGTTATAAACCGACTTCTGAATAAATATACAGTTTGAGAATTAATTTTTTTTTTTTACCATGAATGGAATGAGGGGAACAGTAATTTACTTGGAGGCTGGTGAACCATGGCTTCAAATTCTTTGTGCAGCAAAAGCATGTAAGAGGAATCAATGTTTTTTTAACAAACGATATTATCTACACTAAGGAGGTGTATTCAATTGGGATTTTGAGGGATTTTAATTCTTTTAATGAATCTAGGGGTATTCAATCAGGATTTTAAGTGATTCTCTGAAATTCAAGGTGTATTCAATTAGAAATTTAAGATAGTTTATTAAAATCCTTAGAAATCCAGGTGTATTCAATTACGATTTTAAAGAAGTTTATAACATTCCAAGTGTATTCAATTAGAAATTGATTTTAAACAATTTGAGAAAGTTGAGGAATTAGAGGGAATTGGAGAGATTTCATAGTGTATTTAAGCATCCACAAATCTCACCTCTCCCCATGAGATTGCGAGGGAATTGTATAAAAAATTTATATAGAATCTCTACAAATCAATTAAACTCCGCAAAAATCCATGGATTTATAAATCCATTAAAGTCTCTCAACACCCCTCTAAGGGAAAGGTGCAGACTTAGCCTCACAATGAGCTAGCAATAATGTGGTTTAAATTCACATTTGACGAGAATTGAACCTAAGACCTCTCACTTATAAGTGAAGAGGAATACTACTAGACTGTAGTACTAAGTGGCTAAAATGAATGCTCCAACAACTTAAAGTTAATCCATGCCATAGTCACCCCCGTCACAAAGTTGCTAATGGTTGTCGGTATGCCATGGGCATGAAAGGATCTCAACTGGTGTAGGGTTCTCAAAGACAGAGCTTGTAACAGTCAACCGCCTCTGCAACAAACTTCAAGAAATCCAAGTCTTGGAAGGGGGGAGAGAGAGAGAGAGAGAGAGAAAAAAAAAAGCAAGAAACTCATGTTTTAATGTCTGTCGTACTGTAAAAACTCAACTTTAGAAAGTAGTACCGCCATTCAGCATTGGTATAGGAGCAGAAACTCCTTCTTCAATCTCGTCTGTCTCACTCGAGGAAGAAGGTTCAAAGAATGACAATGCCTTGATGCTTTTGTGGATCAACTACTACCTTCCTCGTGCTGGTGCATGCTTATTTCCATGTGATAGATGCTAGCACTGAAGCAGTCCACCACATTGTATATCATTCAATGTCTCCCATTAAATATTTAAATTTATTAATATACACATTTTAATTTATTTTTTGACCAAACAAAAGTTTTTTTTTAATTTATTAATTTGATATAACATTCTTCAAACTTGAAAAACTCAATTAATGTACCGAAATGTATATATACCCAAATGTATGCACCGAAATGTATTATATTAAACTAATATACCTAATTGTGTGTACCGAAATGTATGTACCCAAATGTATGCACCGAAATTTATTATATTAAACTAATATACCTAAATGTGTGTACCGAAATGTATTATATTGAATTAATGTACCTAGTCTTTGTATCGAAATGTATGTACTGAAATGTGTGTACCTAAATTTATGTACCGAAATATATTATAATGAATGTAATGTACCTAAATGAAGAAGACAAAGTATATCGAAATATATTGTAAAACAAAAGTTAGTTTATCTAAATGTTTACAACAAAATAGATTATGATGAATGAAATGAAAATTATAATTATAATGAAATAAAATTAGTACATTAAAATTAGGAAGAAAAAGAGAAATAATTAAAACATCAAAATATAATAATAAATGAGGTGATTAATGTATGAGGAATTAAAATTAGATTTTGATCTTAAATCATCTTTGCCAAGGAATGAAGTTTTCTATTTTTTTTATATCATGGTATATTTCACACTAAGAGAGTGGGAGAATAAATTGTGAGTTTGTGGATACAAATATTCGAGCTTAAAATCTCTCACTTATTAGTAAAAAGGAATATCAGTAAATGTATTTTGATCGATATGAAAAGGTGCAGAAAATTGCGTCATTCACAAGGTGATTTTGGACGGCATTTTGGATAACGGTACAACTGAGGCTTTCATCGCAAGAAACCTTTGATTACATCGACCAAAAACACCTAAAATAACAAGACAACCGCCAGGTTCGTTTCTACTACAACTATCAAATGTGATGTAATTTGATGCATGCGAATCTTTAATCCCTAATTATCATTGTTCTTTTCAACTTAAAGAGAGCAAGATGGCCCAAAACACC
The DNA here is from genome assembly GCF_041283825.1 of Pyrus communis. Taxonomy (NCBI): domain Eukaryota; kingdom Viridiplantae; phylum Streptophyta; class Magnoliopsida; order Rosales; family Rosaceae; genus Pyrus; species Pyrus communis. The sequence continues at coordinate 10,405,848 of NC_142567.1, forward strand.
CCCATGTCCTTTGAATAAATTAAGTTTAGAACCAACGGGAAAAACATACATGCATGCATACACCGACAGAAAGAGCAAGATGGCCCAAAACAACCCCATATCGCCGAACCTTCCATGCAAGGTCCGTCTCTTAATCTCTACCCTGACCACCGTCATCGACGCCACTCGCCGCTCCAATGGCACTGTTAACCGCCGTCTTATGAGCCTATTCGACTTCAAAGCCTCCCCTTCGAACAAACCGAACAACGCGGTCAAAACCTCCGACGTAATGGTGGACCCTTCCCGCAACCTCTGGTTCCGCCTCTACGTCCCCACCACCACCGACCCTGCCTCCAAGCTTCCACTTGTTATCTACTTCCACGGTGGTGGATTCGTGTTCTTTTCTGCCAACTCAAAACCCTACAACGACCTCTGCAAACGTCTCGCCGCCAAACTCCCTGCCGTCATCATCTCCGTCAACTACCGCCATGCGCCGGAGCATCGGTATCCTTCCCAATACGAAGACGGCATGGACGTCCTCAAATTCATTGACACAACAAGAATTGTGGGTCTTGATCTCAACAACGTTGACATCACCCGGTGTTTCCTCGCCGGAGACAGCGCCGGCGGCAACCTGGCCCACCACGTGGTAATCAAGACGAGCGACCATGAGTTTTGCCAGATGAGGGTGATGGGACTAATAGCGATACAGCCATTTTTTGGCGGGAAAGAAAGGACCGAGTCGGAAACAAGGCTTGCAAAAGAGGGCTTGGCGATCACTTTGGAGCAGACTGACTGGTATTGGAAGGCGTTTCTGCCGGAGGGATCGAATAGGGACCACGCGGTGGTGAACGTGTTTGGGCCAGAGTCAAGCGGTATCTTGGGGGTCAAGTTCCCGGCCACGATTGTTTTCATGGGAGGTTTCGATCCGTTACAAGACTGGCAAAAGATGTACTACCAGGGATTGAAGAAAAAGGGGATACAAGCTTACTTGATCGAGTACCCAAATTCGTTTCATGGATTTTATGTTTTTCCTGAGCTAAAGGAGTCTTCCTTTTTTATTAAGGAGGTGAAGGATTTCATCGACAAGCTATCAACTTGTTAATAAAATTGTTCCTCTCTCTCTCGCCAAAAGATGTGTTTGAGTTAAATTCTCATCAGAATTGACTTTCAATACCGCACATATTTTTAGTACAACGTGAAGCTTATTGACCTTTCCTCATAATTCAGATGAGTGTGGGATGAGTATGAAATAAGTGAATAACTTGCGTTAACTTTATTTATTCTATTTTTTGTTGACCACATTGGCCATTTCTTTAACATAGGTGGTCAATGACGGACTCATAATTTTGATGTGGACTAGGATGGATTTATCTTACTTATATTGCATTTATCTGCCATCGTACGGTAGTTTTTCCATGTATGTTACCGATAGAAGTAGACCTGACAATTTCTTACATGACCTATTAACACGATACGTAAATGACAAGAAAAATAAAAGGTTTCAAGTTAACACGATAATTAATCGGATCACACAATAAGAATCCGTTAATAACGGGTCCTTAACAGGTTTACACAAGAGTGACACACAGGTAACATGTTTCGACACGATAAGAAAAAGGTTATTTTGATGATTTAATTTTTTAAACTACTAAAAAAAAACTTACTATAGAATACAATAGCTATTGTGAATATGTAAATATTGCATATTAAATATGTATTGTTGTATTATTATTCTGTATAAATTTTAAAATTTTAAGTTTAATTTATTTGTTTATCTTTACAGTATACTATAGACAAAGTGTGAGATTAAAAAATTATAAAACACATTAAAAAAATATCAATGAATTTAAAAATACCGAACACATTAAAAAGGTTATAATAATTAATTTACAAGTGAGAAAAATGTGAAGAAAAAAAAATATATGCAAACGCTCGTGATCACATTCTCTACGATTTGAGGATGGGTACATAATACTTGAAAGACAAATATTTTGTAGCATGAACTAATGTTTTTTCTTGAGGCTCTTATTTTGGGGTATATAATACTTGAAAGACAAATATTTTTTTTTTTAAATTTTATGTTTTGTAGTAATATTTATGTGACAATGTGGTATGTATATACTAACTTAGTATTATCATTATATTTTTCATTTTCATTATTTATTGATTTAAAATATATTTTTTTAACCGGTAATAGGTCGGGTCATATTACCTGATAATATTCACGGGTCGATTTCAGGTCGAGTCATAGTACTCATTTATTTTAACGAGTGTTACACAACACGATCCGTTAAAATATCGGATATGACTCGAACATAAAAAACACGATATATATGAATGCCATGTCTAATTAGAAGTATATAAAACCTCTGTTGAGTCTTAGTTTATGAGCATTGATAGCATTTCTACATTCTACGTAGGGGAAAAGGACATTTTCTTGGGTTGAAAAAAAAAACATAGTTATTCTCTATTATGAATCAAATGAAATTGACGGTTTGTTATTTGCTGTCGGTTTATTTTAGATAATATGAATAACTAAACAGTTTTCAAATCGAATAAATTTTTTAAAGAGAAAAATCACCGTATAACGGAGTTGAATGCCAATTATATAGGCAGCTACATTTTCACCTTCATTTGCCCACCAAGCAAACAAATAACTAGAAAACTAAAAACAAGAAATTAAAGAGCAGATAATTAATGATATAGAATTCATGCAAGAAGACATCGCCAAAGAAAATAAAAAATTAATACCTCAACTTTCGAAACCCTTAGAGCAAACTGACAGAGCGAAACGGTGAAATTCAAACTTCATATGTACACTTTTTCTTTTCCATTTGTCTTAGCAACCAAACAGAAGCTAGAATAATAGTAGGTGTCGAGAAGGCTAGCTCCCTGATGGTGAACATTAAGTGCCGAACATGGGCAGAAAATTCATATAGGTGACTTTCGCCCGTCTCAACGACTATGAGACACAATGGCAAAAAATTATTTATGAATATAATTTCCGCCCATACAATTATTGCATTCTGGTGATCAATATGTAAACCAATTACACAACAAAGGACGGGCTACTTCCTTTGATATTTTTTACATAAAATTTGTTTTTACATTCGGAATTCATAATTCATAGCAAATAATCAGTTACTAGCTAGTACTATAAAAACAAATAAAGTACTTTAATCATAGATAAATCCAAGTAGAGCAATATAAACCTTAATAAACTTCCGTTAGATGATTAAGAGCTACTAACAAACACGTTCCAAAAACTAACTGACTAGCTAAATCCGACCTAAACCCTAAAATTCATAGCAAAAGCAGATGATAGCAACAAAAGTTGATGAGTTCCATCGATCAATGATGGGATGTTATTCCGTATAAGGAAAAACATGATCCAAAGCTGAGAATTGCCCTGCATAATTATTTGTACTGTAAAGGCTATGTTCGAACCCCTTCATGCCGAACATCATGTCATCTTGAAGAATAGTTGATTCATCTATATATCTGTAAGGCCCGAGAACACTCTCAGAAGACATCAATGGAGGTCTAACGCATATTGGTTGCGAGTACCCCATATTTGCATAGCAGCTCCCAGCATTCACAGAGGCTGCTTCAACAGACTGAATTCGATTATTGCTAATCATGTTAACTGGGAGCCCACCGGAAATATTTGTCTGAGATGTCATAAGAGGATATGGTTTATATGAGTATTTATGGTACTCCAGTGCAGGATCATACTCAGGTAAAGGATCAACAATATCTCCACTCATCTCAATCTCCATGCTTTCGTCATTTATTCTATGCGGAAATGGAGAATGTATTTCAGCATGATTTCGACTTTCACATCTTTTGCCATTGTTACCATCCTTCTTATAAATTCTACAGAGTACCCAATTATCCAACTGCAAGAAAACAAATATAATTAAAGTAAGCACCCCAAATTTTATGTAAGGAATCCATGTTTCTTCACTATTCTGACTTTAGATATGAGTCCTTTATTGGGCACATGCATTTGAAAATATACATGCAATGCAGGTCTAAAATTGTACGATGTTTATATATTCAAAATAGTGAACTGTACCATATTAAAATGCTAAAATGAAAATTTGACAATTTATTAGTTAATTATTAAGACGGAACCGAGGGTTCATGTGTCGACCCACCTAATATAGAAGAATAAGAATTTACGTACCCTCATGTCATTCTCACCCCTTCTGCTTCGAACAGGAGAATCCTTGACTTTAAACTCATGCATGATCCAGTTGGTTTTGTCACCCCTTGGGGGTTTGCCCCTATAGAAAACCAGAGCCTTTCTCGATCCAACAACGGCTCCATCAAATGACTTCACTTCTCTGTCAGCTCCGGTCGCCTTCCAATATCCATCCCCAGCTGCCCTCTTTGGGCGACTTCCATTGCGATACTTCCTGTCCCTTGGAGTAAAAAAATACCATTTGTCCCCATATTTCTCATATTTTTCTGTTTTACACAAACAGTTACAGATTTATTATATGGTAATCAATTCTGATCATCTAAAAGTTTCACCAACAAACAAGAATATATATATATAACAATTTTGATGTGTTAATAAAAATAGTGTATAACAAAAGAAACAAATTAAGTAAAAATAACATGAAGATGGTAATTAATCTTTACTTTAACTAAAGTGGTAATATAAGGACCTTTAATCAATTATGTATCAAACCTTTGCTAAAACAAGTAAAGGATAACAAAGCAGTGCTAAATAACATCGATCTAGGCAAAATTTGTTCATAAAATATCTCTCACACATATATAGTATTATTCAAAAGATTATCAATGCAAAATATAATTGAACCATATATACTTATGAACATATACAATACCAGCAAGCACTTCGGGATTGTAGCGGTATAGGTTAACTTCAAAGATCCGGTTTGGCGGCAAGGGCTGATCCAAGACCTTTTTCATGAGATAATGCACAATAAGTTCGCCATCAAATGGGTTGAACCTATAGCCAGGTGGGAAGGAATTGAAAAAATCATCTTGATCCCTTATCAGGTTGTTATGCAAACTGTTTGCCTCATCTTCCGAAAGCTCATGATCTGTGCCGCCAGCGGCGGCTGACACGTTGGTTGTCAAAGAAACACCAGTCTCGCTCGTCGGCGTGAATTGACCTTGACCACCTTGTGCAGGTGATTGCTTGTTAGGGCTAAGGCTGTACGAAGCCACCTGTTGAGTAATAATAGTAACAGAAGCCTTGTGATCCGGATGACTTTGCTCAACAAGCTCCATAGTTGGACTCTCTGAGGGAGAAGACATTGACAGAGACGCAAGTATGACTGACAAATTCTCTCTTTTAATTTTTCTCGTGGAGAAAATTTTCTTTTGTGGAAGAGTTGTACACGGAAACTAATTTATATAACAGACTCCGGCTTTCTAGATATTTTGAGATGAAACCCTAGCTATAGCTCTGATTGATCATTGGAGAATATATTTCGAAATTGAATTGTTATGATACTTGTCAGTGTGTGTATAACAGTTTTGGTTGGTTATTGGAGAATATACTTATGAAAATGAATTTTAATGATAATTATCACTTGTATAATAATTTTTAATTGATGGTGTTTTAATTGGTCGTCGTATGATAGATATCACACAAATGAGATTACCGGCCCCTTGTATTGCTAAATACTTATCTAAATTATCCAGATGGGAATTTTAGATGGGTTATCACAATGTATTTGAATTTTTTTTGTTTGGGTAGTAGTAATCTTTAATTAAAGTTTTTACTAGTCCTTAAACGAGGGAAAAAAAAAGCAACGAAGAAATAGGACTTGTGAAGCATGCACACTTCTTCTAGTTTCGAATTGCATCGTAAAATACAGCTGTACAAAAACTATACTGTATTTTCTTTCTTTTTTGGTCTGATACAAACACAGTAAAATAGGACACGTGAACCATGCATACTTCCTAGGTTGCATAAATTTTCCGAAACCCAGATGGTATACTTGAAGCTTCCTAACAACGGAGCCCATGTTCCAATGTCCATAGTCCACCTAACGTAACCAGACTTGGATGGGCCCATAAATTTATGGTCTGACAAAACTTTTGGGCCATTTGATTTTAAGTTGTCATATAACTTAAGTTAATAGGCTTGACAACTTGAATACGAATTTATTTGTTTAATTAATTAACTTATTAGTTGATCCTAGACATAAACAATTAATCCATTTAATTGTACTTACTTAACTCCATTGTATTATTCAATCTCTACCTTACATTGTATACGATACATTCGGTTCAATTAGCGAGATGGTGGGAGATTAAAACTCTTATTAATCGATTGTGAATTGAAACTACCTTTCAATTCTACCTTTAATGAAGATTAGTGATTGCAAATCTTTAAGGCTTCCACAAGCCATGAGTGACACTTGGCAATATGTCATGGATACTTAAGCTGAGCTAAGGAGACGGAGAATCTATTCAATTGGAATTGCAATGCAATATGGTCCTTCTTTATTTCAATATTCTTAATCACATATCACATTCATGTACTCTACCCAAAGACTCTTGAATCATATCATAGAGTACTCTCCCTTTAACAATTTGAAGGTTAGAGATCCTTTATTGTACACTCACCTGCCTCTGTGAATAAATCAGCGATCCAACAATGCACTAAGCAAACCATGTGGTTAAGACGCATCATCAAATGTTAAAAAACATATATACAAGAAAACCTTGGTGTCTCAGGTTGAATGACTACTTTGTATTATCCTAACTAATGAGTTCTCATATTACATGAGTATGAGAATTCCTGATTGATTGTGTTCAGTGAACTGACTCTATATTGAGCACCTACAAACTTGCTTTGGTGTCTTTCACAGCAATGACTCAAGCTAATCATTCTTTATCTGATAGAAGACATAATATGTATTAATCTTACCAGATTGTCAATGATCAAGAATGTTTTAGGATATGTGCATGAAAATGAAATGTCTCTTGAACCTAACTTCTTTAGATTACATTCTCTCTATTACATATTCCTTATTCCTTAGACATTGTTAAAAAAAAAAAAAAAAAAAAAAAACAATGCCTAAGGAATATGTAATAGAGAAAGGGATCAGCTCATGGCTTCGCCACGAAAGTCCACCCTTATGGGGGCCAGGAGAATTGACAAAGCATTTCAGCCTCTCCTTGCCCACAATCGTGTGATTCACTAGCGCTAGGAATCGAACCCCAAGACATGCCGTGTGGAATACGGGCTTGAAATTCATCCTTAACCATTGGGTCAACCTGTGGTGGTTCCTTGGATATATTATTAGACATATAACATTTAATGAGACGGCTTTAAACAACAATTTTAACCCTTAGATTAAAGTAAATTAGTTTGATATGTGAAATGTTCGTAAAGTATCATCTAAATTTTTCCTTCAACAAAATGTACAAATTGATCAAATAATGCATATTTTTTTAACAAAAAAAAAAATGTATTTCTTATTCATCTAAAATGACAGATTCGTCACTAAGAAACATTCAACCCTAAAATAATAAATCCAATAAACATTAATTACCAAAACAATTAACTTGGGGTTTTCTTATTCAATACTCCATTTCCTGTATTCTGCAGACACATTGGTGATATATATAGGAACCAACAAGCTGGAGAGTAAGTCTCAAACCAAAAGACGAAGCTGGAGTGCAAGTCACTACACCGGAAACACAAAGTGAAACATAGACAGGACTCTATGGTTCCTTCTCGTCTGGCCGGAAGCAGCGAATATGTTTCACCGCGACTGAATTTATTGCAAAGATCTTCACTGTACTGAAATGACTCAGAAACTGACAAACCCTTTTTCCTTCAAGCTTTCAACTGTTTCCTTGAGGCTAACATCTAGTGGAATAAATTCGACACCCAAGCTTTTCGCCTTCTCCTTGGAGACCTGATATGTTGGCACAAAAGGCTTGTCGTCCGCACACCTGGAAATGGCAGTTGAAAAGGGGAAATAACACAATTAATTTCCACGAAACCACCGCACTAAAACCACCTGGAAAATGAGGGGGGCTAAGATAGTTTCTGAAAGCATATGAAACGAAGAATGTAGGAATCAACACGCACTGTCAAGAACAATGCCGGTCATGCTAGGAATTTATGTTTTTACTTCTAATTTTCATAAAACGAAGACGTGAGCCTGCAGATCGCGAGAAAATGAAGGATTGTGAAAATTTCTATTGCTTTGAGCCCCATGATATGGTGAAAAAATTTAGCAACAATTCCATGTGCTTTAATCAAACTTTTTCGACACAAGGTATGCAATACTAAATGAAGAGCATCTATAGGCATTAAAAGTGCAGCAACTTCAACTTCAGCGTGATTGAAAAGTTAGAAGGATGGGAAAGAGGATCATATTGTAGTATTTGAAACACTATACTCATTGTGAATGTAAAATAACCTGTAAAACCAAAACTACCATATAAGTTCGAAATACGGCAATGCTGATTTTTGTCGTAAAATACAATTCAGTATAAAAGAAAACAAATAAAATAAAACCAATTATTATCCGAGTCATGAGACAGTGTTAGTGTGGAAATGAAGTGACTGTTACCAGCAAATTTAAATTGGCTGGGACACAAAAACTTACTTCTCTGGAAGTTGCAAAGTAGGGTACAGCTCACGTAAAATTCTCACAACTTCTGAGAAGTGGGCAACTGTCTCCACCAAACAATATCTGCCACTAGCGGTAGGACTCTCAAATGCTTGAATATGTGCATTGGCAACATCTTTAACATTAATCCATCCAAAACTTGCATTTGGAAATGTTCGAGCTCCTGCATCACACAAAGAAGTGAAGAAATAATCAGGTACTTCATGGAGAATGAGCACACCAAGTGTTAGACTAATAGTTGGAACTTTTTTATTAATATATTAAACGCTATCCAGTTAAGATACTGCAGATACAAATATAAAACACCTCTGGTCGGGACGCTAATAAGAGAGAGATAACTGACAAAACTTGATGCTATTTTGAAATATATACAGTAGACGAAGATGGGGCACAAAAGGCCACCATAGAGCATTACATTGGCTCAACATGAAGAAACGTCCATTTTATATTATCATCTCATGTACTATTTAAGACATTTAGTCTTTCTTCCAGCTTCTTGAGCAGAAAACGTCTTACTTGTTGAAATGAAGAAGTATTCGATGCACCAATAAAGAAACGTTACCCTTAATAACATTCAAAACTGCTGCAGCACTTGTATTAAGTGTTGGCTGTAACAGAGGACCTATCACCATTGCAGGGTTAATTGTAACCAAGTCAATACCCTTCTCCTTCACAAATTTCCAGGCAGCATCCTCAGCCAAAGTCTTTGAAAGCACATACCATAGCTGGATGTAATTAAGGGGTAAACGGAAATTAAATATGTTTTTTTACAAATAAATGAAATATTCACCAAAATATTAATGAGGAATAGTAAAGAAGCCTTAGAGGCCTGGCATAACATTGCCTTATGCACAACATCATCAACATGAAGCAAATGTATGGCATTGAGAACACAACAATATACCCACATGTTTAGTGACTACATTATACTTATGGGCATGGGAGGCCCCAATTATGAAAAACTGGTTCCGGCCACGTAATGGAATAGTATGAAATCTTGAGTACTAACCATTAAGCATTAAAGAAATCTCATTTCTTAAATTCAACAAGGAAACACAAGTATTGCACCAGATTCTAAGGTATCAGAGTTCGTAGATTGAGTGCATTTGACCACATAGCAAAACATAACATCAGAATGAGAGATTAAGATGACAAGACATTACAACGTAAGAAACAACTATCATGGTCAGGCCAACATATGTGCTTTTTCAACTTACAACAAGGAAATTGGAAGTTAACTCTCAGGGAAGCTTCTCCCACAAAGTGATCTAAACTGAAACCTATTTGATAAGGAGGAGAACTACATTTCTCTTGTAAACCATCTTATTAGTGATTTCATGTTCCGTGGACAGACATATATTGTACATATACGTACTCACCCATATATATACATACATATTTCAGTAGGTTATATATATTAGAAAATGGATAAGTCAACTGGACTTTCGTCTTAAAGAATGTCCATGTGACAAGGAACCGGTTTCTCCACTCGCTTCTAAAAATGTCCCATCCTCTTCTATACCACACACTTTCATCACTCATTATAGAACAAGAAGACTTGCTTATTACAAACAAATATGTTGTCGTTCAAGAACATGCAGACTTGCAATCATATTATTCTGACTTTTGGTTAACTCTTGGGCGAATAGAAACCAAATTTAACAACTGGTACTAATTTACCACTGTAAAATTGCAACATAATGAATCAAAATGTATCGCCATATTTTGTTTTCACAAGAGCATTAAGAATGACAGCACATCCATACCTTCGATTCCTTACAAACATCTGGATCTGTAAACCAAGTCTCATCAATTACTACATCAGGCGTTCGAGGCTTTCCATTATATGCAACTGCGGCTATAGAAGATGTCAAAACCACCCGTTTGATTGATGGTGATTTTGCACACGAATTAAGAACGTTAAGGGTTCCCTTTACTGCAGGTTCAAGTAGTTCTGCCTGAAATGAGGCAACAACTATGTAACAGCTAGAAACTATATAACCCAGCTTCTTATTAGCATGCAAAAGCGGAAGGATAGTAATGAATTGAAAACCCTATAAGAAATTACCACTTAACTCATGGAATTAAATTCAGAGACAGCAAATATTGGGCAGTCGTGATTGTTTCTAACATTTCTCATATGTATCCTCAAATCAATGTTAACATCTCTATTACCTACAAGATTCTAATATAAACTCATGACAAATGGGGTCCTACAAGGACACCTATGTTATTTACGTTTAGCATATGCATCTTTTTAGCTACCATCTGTGGACATGTACAAGTCACAAGTGAGTTGAGCGCACAGGATGTTGGACGCGGAAAATCCTCAAAATCAAAAAACGGGAACACAACTAAGTAAATACTTAAATACTTGTATGTTTCAATTAAAAAGTGTTCACATTCTCTAGTTAGAAGGACAAAAAAGGGCGTCTTCCAACAACGGAAAAGTTCATATGTACTTCTAAAGGGTGAAAAAGTAAAAAGAACAGCTGGATAGATTAACTCCATATTGAAACACACAATAAGGAAGAGAAAATATATCTTTACTATGTTGCTGGAGAAGTTATCCTTTCCCTCTTATGTATGCCTTATATCACCCTTTAATTTATAACCTCTTGGCTCTTGTGATATTTAATTCGCTGTGCCAGAAGATTTGAAGAATGGTTCATTGTGTACCACACGATAATTAAAAGAAGACATTGCAGGTGCTATACCACACGATAGGCTATGGGGCAGATGCCGCTCCCAGCAAATATTTTGGTCATTTATAATATTTGATGACCTGAATTGCTCTTTTTAAAAATCTTTTGGCTTCTTCAGTGCATGTCGAATTCCTATTGTTTATGATTTCAACAAGTAGATGCATGATGATGAACTTAATACTTATACTGTTGAAATGGGCTTTGCTAGTTACTTTTATAGATTGAAAGATTTATAATCTTAATTTTACAGAAAAAATGATTGACACGAAAATGAATAGGCTACATCTATTAGTTGTAGACTCGATGATCAATGGATAAAAAACAACTTGATCATCTAAAATTGAAGAAAAATATATATATTTGATTGACTATCCAGCAAACAGTCAATTGCATTAATATATGATCAATTGGTACTATTACAAGTATCCATTTTTATTAGACAGCTCTGGTCCCTCAATTTATGAAGAATTGTAAGTTACGTAGCTCATTGGTAACTTAAATTTTTATACCACAGATTATATAACTTTTAAGAAAGAAGCTAAATACCTTCATGAACAGAGCAGAAAAAAAGCACAGAAAAAAAATTAATAATTCATTAGAAAAAGTACAAGTGGATGAACCTTTGGGTCTGTGACATCATGATAAAAGGGGGATGCGGTATGGAATACCCCTTCACAACCCTCAACAGCAGAGTCAAAGGAGCCTTCTTCCAATAGATTTGCTTTGAAAAGTTGAAGTCTGTCTTGAGCTCCATCAAGCGCATGCAAGTGCTCTGTCTTAGTTGGATCATCTACGTGAAAATACAAAAGGAACTCGGTAAATTAATTTGTTTAATACTAGCCGTATTTATTAAATTACAAAGTTGAGCCATGAAAGATGTCCTATCTACAAACTCATTGACAGAAACAAAACAAATGCAAGACTCAACAATCTATGACATACAAGTTATGCTGGGAGCTAAATCCACACACATATGCATTCCTACTAATGGACATGTCATGTATATACGTAGTTATACATGCACTATTTTCATATCAAACTTAAATGATATGTTTAACATGGTAGCACCATTAGGAGTAAAACGAATATTAAATCATTTATATCCATACTGAAAAATTGAGTGACAGACGAGTGAAAAAAATTGATGGCCGTGATCATATGACCAGGGGCAGAAAAGATCCCAGAAAAGGAGAATAAATGTGACCTGAAGAAACAAATGTAAACTTGAAAAATGAAAACCATTAACCACCCACAAATCAGAAATTAGAATCTAGTTGTGCATGTCATTTAGATGAATGACCCAATTAGTGTTATCTTACTTGAAACCAATCCACATGGAATTGGTTAAGCACCCAATTAAATAATCACAGCAACCTGTACCAATCCTATCCAAACCAATGAAACCATAGCAACGGAAATATGTCACAGCCCATGCGTAGAACTTGGCACTGGAAAACTAGTTTACAAGGTAAGGATGCTCAAGAGCTCTTAGACTGCAGATAACAGGAATCGATGAAAAACCACATACAAACTAAACAACTATATCAATGCTAGCATCACCTCCCATTCTTAAAATCAGTCACCTCGAATGCATTTAAACCCATGCTAATCCAGCTTTCCAGTACTAGAGTATTTCACATATTAAAGTAACCAAACGTGTTTTTTCATATCAAATCGAAATCTGTATAACCACGAAGGCAAACACATAAAAGCAAATCCTTCGTCCAAGGTCGAACTGAAAATTGTGTAAGCACAAACAAGCACAGTTTTTTGCATGAAGAGAAAAACCCAACGAGCCATTTCCATGTCTCCAATTTTCCATTAACTCTTGATGCAGTTAATAAAATAATCAATTTAATAAAAATAAAACTCATAAAAGCTAAGGACAAATCTCTATGCTGCAATTCCCTCACTTCCACACCTCAAGGAATGAAGAATCTGACCCATCAAATCTAAACCGAAACCCACAAACAGGTTCTCAATATCCCAGAAAACCATCAAAATCTTCAATTAAAATAAGAGTAAAATACTACAATAATCTGAAACATGGGTATGCTCCAATTCTGCATGCATAAATCTAAATCACAAGAATTTAAACGATCACACGCCAAAACGAACAAGAAAACCCGAAACTTAATGAGAGCAAAGAGAGGGAGAAATGTACGTACTTGGGTCGCGAATGGAGGCCTTGACGGTGTAGCCGCGCTGGAGAAGAAGCTTGACGAGCCATGAAGCAATGTAACCGGACGCACCGGTGACGCACACGACCTTCCCCGCTCCGCTGCTCATCCCTCTCTCTATGTGAGTGTGTTCACTCTGCAGATTTTACGTTTTGAAGTTTCGAAGCTCCTTTTACGTAAATTGATTTTTGTCTGTTTCCGAACGGAATTGTTGCGTAATGACATTCGTAGGCACGTAGCTGATGATCTAATCTATTACAATATCTTCAACAACGCCACTTACTAGTATAGTCTAGTAGTATTTTTTCTCTTTTGTAAATGAGATGTGTTAAGTTTGACTATCGTCAAAAGTAAATTTGAATCACATTATTGTTAATATATTGTAAAGTTAAACCCATCATTTCTCCCTTAATATAGATAATATCGTTTGTTTAAAATTAAAAAATCAATAAATAAATAAAAACTAATTTATGTTGCATTCCTAATTTTATTTGGAGTATGAGATTACGTATAGGACTCCTATGAGATCTCGAGGATCTTTTCTTGTACAACTTATATTAATTGATTAGAGAGTAAATTTATCTCTTCCTTTTAGTATAAAAAAGGCACAGAGCATGAGAAATAACATACATGTACAGAATTCCCTTAGATCTTTTCCTCTTTTCGGCCGTCCTTCTCTCCTGTCTCTTCTCTCTGGCTAATCTCCCTCTTTCTTCTCTCAGTAAAATAGGCCTACTAGAACATGTTATAAGTACATCACCAAGGCCCGTTCACAAGATTCATCATCACAATCTAAGCTCTTCTAAAACACAATCTAAATATTAATATCTTTTCAACCTAATTGCATGAGACATTCACCATAAACCCTCGATTACTGAATCATATATTCTACTCAAATTACTGTTCGCAATTTTATAATTGTGGTGAATTGCATTTGTATGAATAAGCAAAGGAAAAACAAAAACTCGAAGAATTAAAACCCCTAAGCGCCCCTCCTCACGCCCAGAAGTCGTGCAAGCCGAGCCGCCAAGCCACTGAGTGAGCTGCCACCTAGCCGAGTCAAATCAAGCCCAGCTTCGGCCTTGAATTTTGGGCCCCTGTTTGAGCCTTTTTTCAGAAAAAACTTCAGCCCAGTTTGGGCTCTTAATTTTTTTTGGGTTGCAGCCCACTTAATTAACTTTTTTTCTATTTAGTTTGACCCGTATGAAATGCTAACCCTATTTATCGGGATTTGTTCGTCGTTTTCCTTTCTTACCTGGTATTTGGGTCTGGGTGGGTTATTTCAACCCACCTATTTTCAACATCTGGCCTGCAGCTCAGTCAATTAAAATAATAATTTATTTTTGCATTTGAAGTTCTTTACTTTTTAGGACCCTTGCCTATACTTTCACACAACGGTAAATCTAAGAATTGATGATCATTTACCGTTGAATTTGGTATTAGGGTTACTATTAAAAACACGTCTATTATTTTTTTCTCGTAATATCAAATCCAAATGCGAGTGACCATGTTATATTTTTGTAGTTTTAATTTACAATCTTTTGGCCTCCTTATACTTCTAATCATAGCTCAACCTGTGTGTTGAGGTACCTCGAGCCTTTATAGGTAAGACACCTCAATCCTACTCACTAACAAAGTCATGAAGTCCTTCCTTGTACAAGAATTGTACAAGCTCAGAAGCCAATAATAATTATCATCGGGTGTCACTATTTTTTATGGCACAAGGAATAGATCTCTAACCCTACTTTGAAATTTGAATCCTCTTGTGAGGATTGGATATTGACTTTCCCTGTCAACATATAGATTCGCATTTTCACTTCAGCTTTATCCAGAAAACGTGTTTTTTTTTGTACATTTTTATGCCCTAGCAATTCGAATTTGGG
The DNA here is from genome assembly GCF_041283825.1 of Pyrus communis. Classification (NCBI taxonomy): domain Eukaryota; kingdom Viridiplantae; phylum Streptophyta; class Magnoliopsida; order Rosales; family Rosaceae; genus Pyrus; species Pyrus communis. Next base: position 10,421,237 of record NC_142567.1, read on the forward strand.
TAATTCTTTTAGTGATGACTTAACATACAGACAATTGTGTTAATTGAAATGCATTATCAAATAGCTATTTGAAGAATGTGCATAACTTTTAGCTTTTGTACACTGGTATGTAAAATTGAGTGGTACGAAAAAATGATGATTGTGAATGAAAATAGATTTATCTAACAGTTTTGGAAATCAAATCTAACAACTAAAACACTCGTAACACATGTGAGTGAGTATTACGTGGTAATAAAGTCACACCCCGTAACTTTATTATTAGGCCTAATTGGATTATTAGTTCACGTGGTGATAGAGTAATCGAAAGATAGCTCATGTGGCAAAAAAAAACTAGGATTTAAGTCAGTTTGGTGAAGTCTGTTAGCATTTAGGCCCAAAATTAAATATTTAGTCATCTCTCCATTAATTATTAGCATATGAACCACACATATGAGACTAAATAGAATTTTCCGTTAATTGTTAGCATATAAGACATGTGAGGCTAACTTTATATTTTTAGTCTCACATGTGAGCCTCATGTACTAATAATTAACAAGGAATTGATAAAAACTTTAAATGGACCTAAATCGTAACAAACTTCACCACAAATTTGAATCTTAGTTCGAAAAATAAAAAAAATAAAAAAATTATCATATCACCATAAAGACTAATAATCCAATTAAGCCTTATTATAATTAGAAGGATATTGAAAAAGAAAAGAAAGAAAACTAAAGGTTGGTAGTAAAATAACAAATTATGTGATGGCAACGGGAAGGATGGGCGACGCAGGCAAGGAAGTCCCAGCATTAAAATCATCCAAGTACGGTGCTGTCGGCTTGGGCGGTGGTACTTCTGGCTCGGTTCCAATTTCAAAGCTCAAAAATCTCAAAACGACAAAGAAAAAGCAAAACGCAAGGGATTAGTTTAACTACGAAGAACGACTTCCAATGTTTGAGGAACGGGCGGGTCCGTCCAACTCCAAAGTCCAAAGTCGCATTTGATTGATGGTTTCCACACACCCATATTTTGGCATATTGTCCTTCAGTTTATAAATACATTATTTTCTTATGCCAATCAACTCTGTCAACTCGTATATGTACGTATGTTTCTTTCTTCCAATGTTTTCGAACTGTTTTTTAAATCTATATTTTTTTGTTTTTCTTTTCTTTCCCAACTCTTCATTATTTATGAGAACTACAAGCAAAATCACAAGACGAGTGTGCGAACTTCTTCACTCATAGTATGATGTGGTTGCATTTGTGATTTTACCAGATTTTTAACCATTTTAGGTTTCTGTCAACCTCTCTTACGTGAATGAATGTCGAGCGATCTCATCTCTGTCTGTGTTTTTCATCCTCACTTTCTCTCTCCATAAATAGTGCAATAATAGTATTTTAAGTTTAAATTTTGCTTTCTTCTTTTTATTTAGGCTAGATTTAACGAGTCATTCTGCTAATGTAGCATATCATATAAAATAGCTAGGTTCTTAGAAGCAATTTTTTTTTATGTTTACAATAAAGTAGCCAAATGGGCTGAGATAGCAAACCTATCGAATAAGCTCTTATAAATAAGAGGCTACTTACACGAACAAGGTACTACTAGTAAAAACGTTTATGAGCATAAATGCATCACGTAAGATTCCATACTAGGTTATATATAGTATAGGGTGGTATACGTATAAAAGAGGAGTCCTTTGGCATCGAAAATAACAATAAACCTTAACCGAGCCCACGTTGGACATGCTTGTTTAGTCTTTCATTCCTGGCAACTGCAACAATCCACCTACTCCAACAATTTTTCACGCGAGCATAATGGCGTTTTGAATACACGCGCCAATCTGAAGGACCTCTTTCTAAATTAATTTAGACCAAAACAGAATCTGTCTGTTTTTCATTTGGGAGGATTTCGAATTTTGCGTGGGCTCAAAGTCTTTTTCTCTTTTCTTATAAAATTACAAGTCTTCTTTGTCATCTGCTCAGAAATGGCTTCCTCCTTTATTCTTGTTTGAAAGTAAAAACGATTTTTCCCTGTTATAAGAAGATGTAAATGGAAAAGAGGAAAGAGTGTACCTTAAAAACCACTGCGTTGGCTTAAGACAACTTGGTTTTTTTTTAACAAACGATATTATATACACTATGTAGTCTCACAATTAGCTAGCAAATAATGTGGTTCAAATTCGTCTTTAGCGAGAATCGAACCCAAAACAACTTGGTTTTAAGTTTTGGCGGATGCTAGTGAGCATTGTTCTAAAAATACACGCCTAGCGGTTAGCCATTGCCCCGATTAATGCCTAGACGTTTGAAAATTAAGAAATGGCACCTAGACCTACTGAGGCCACCCAGACCCGCCTAGACACCTGCATAGGTTACGACTCACTTAGACAGAAAATAAATAACTTTCATTTTACATTTTATTTTTTTCAATAAATTGTAAGAGACTCGTTGAATATTTAAAGGAACACACATTATATACGTGTTCTCCATGTTTTCATTATGTTCCAGTAACTCATAATATATGTGTCATTCCATTTTGTAGTTTATGATGAAATCATTTATATTTTAAGTATAAACAAACACTTTATTTACACGAAATATAATAGATTTAATTAAATCCGTCTAGTCCGCCTAGGCGCCCACCTAGACCCCACGTGGCCGCCTAGGCGCTAGGCCCCATCCTGTCGCCCGACTAATATCTAGCGTCTTTCGGAACCTTGCTAGTGTGGATATAATATTTTATCTGTAATAATCTTTTTTTTTTTTTTTTTTTCGGCATTTCTCATCTCTGTTAGAATGGGGTGATGAGAGAGGAATTCTTACGTGGGTTGCCCAGTCCACTTCAACCCTACAACCAAAACACAATTCATTTAAATGGAAACAATCTTCAAGCACAATGTATTGCTCTTTGCTCATGTGAGGATAGTTAGCTTTAAGTTGTATTGTGTGGGACACTGTTTTTTTCTTTGCCCAAATTGAAATATCTAATAATGTTTTTATTGAGACCCATAAAACATCTAATCTTTATTTTGTACGTATTACCTTTTATTTCAATGAATATCATAACTTTCATAAACACAAAAAACCACAAATGCGCCCCATTTCCACTTTGATTTTCAAGCCCACCAAATCTCTCTCTATTCCCAATTGACAATATGGAGAGTAGCTTAAGTAGTTATAAACGTATGCAAGATCCCTTCTTTCTTCGGTGTAGAATTGATACTCTCCACACACCTCTTCACTTGTGGCGAATTTTCAAGTTTAGCACGTGGATAACACAAATAAAGAGACATGGAGCACGTTTGGCCGCAGAGCTTCATATGCATGACAACTTGCACTAATATTATGGAGAAAGTTGAGATTGAACTATAAAATCAATTGATAATATGAGAAGTAGCCTAACTGTCTATAAGCATTTCCTAAATGTGGGATTATGCTCTCAACACTCAGTTTAAGGATGTTAAATATCCAATTAATCTAATTCACCCAAACTGACAAATCCAATTCAAGCCAATCTAATTTTAATCAGCGATCGACTTGACTTTGTAACTTCCAAAACCGGATCAGATGGTGGATGCGGTTGCGAGAATCCATTTGAATCAAAATCAAATCTAGTTGGCTTCATTATTTTTCCTCTCATAATAAATTAGGGATAATTGCAGTAAGTTCGTGGACCACTTTTTGAATCTTGGCTTCATTATTTTTCCTCTCATAATAAATTAGGGATAATTGCAGTAAGTTCGTGGACCACTTTTTGAATCTTGGCTTCATTATTTTTCCTCTCATAATAAATTAGGAATAATTTCAGTAAGTTGGTGGACCACTTTTTGAATCTCATAGAATTACAATACTTTTCTTTGGATCCGTTTAATTACCATTTTATTTTAGCAATTAGTTTTTAACTTTTAGCTTCTATTGAAAAACTAAAAGAACAAAAAATTCAATTGGTATCTACTTATATTAAAAAAAATTAAAAATTAAATTTTGAAAACTCGACCAAGTATTTTTCATACAAGGAAAAATAGTTGCCGAATGAGTTTTAGGTTTTTCAGTAAAAAAAAAAAATTGAAAATTGATGGGGTGTGTCATCTACATATCCCTTTTCACTTCATACACAACTTCTTAATTTGTGACCGTCAGATCGACTGAATTAAAGAAAATCAATCAAATATAAATTAATAAAAGATGTGTGAGATGTAAAAAAAATGTACAGATAACGTTACCGAAATTGAATTGAGAAACCTTGTTTATAACTTTTTATAGTAGAAAATCTGATACTCAAATTTCCCCTTTTCTAAAATATAATATAATGCAAGCGTGAGTGAACTCAACGCGCTCCAACCCTGCAACGGTCGTTTGGAGTCTTTGAAGAGTAAGACCAGGTGGCATGCCAAAAACCCCTACTCTTAAATAACTATATTAAACCTCTTTCCTTGTTCCCTCCCTCTCCCCGTCTCCCTTGGTCTCTCTCTGCTCTCTGCCTCTGAACTCACGCCCCCCTTCCCCACAACCCACCAAACAAAGAGACAGAGAGCGAGAGAGAGTGCAACAGCCCACCGCCAACCCACGCACCCTCACGCATAAAAATCTCCGCCCACCCCAATCCCTCCAACAAACTCCAACCAACAATGGCGATCGCCTTCTGCTTCCTTCCCTCCTCCGCCGCCGCCGCCTCCTCTTCCTCCCTCTCCAAACTCAACCCTTACCGCCCATCTCTCTCCGCCTCCGCCTCCTCGCCCCTCCTCCGCCTCACCGCCAACCCTCCCTCCCTCACCCACCGCCACCGCCAGTTCCGCCGCATCCTTTTCTCCGCCGGCGGCGACGACGGGGGGATTAATGGACGTGATTCCTCGGGAGGCGGCGGCGGCGGAGATGAAGGTGACAGCGACGGAGGGTCCGACAATGCCGGCGGAAAGAACAGGGGGGAGGCATTGATGGTGTTGGCGGAGTCTAAGCGGGGGTTGGAGAGCTTGCCCAAGGACTTGGCGGCTGCGATCCAGGCGGGTCGGATTCCCGGGTCGGTTGTGGGACGGTACTTTGAGCTGGAGAAGTCGGGTCTGTTCAGGTGGCTGATGCAATTCGCTGGGTTTAGAGAGAGGTTGCTCGCTGATGATCTTTTTTTTGCTAAGGTTTTCATGGAATGCGGCGTTGGTCTCTTCACTAAGGTCCCCTCTCTGTTTCCGCTGCTTTTTTTCATTAAAATTTGATAAAAGCCTTCATTTTTTTCGATTTTAATCGGTTTTGTTTCGGTTTTCGTAGACTGCTGCAGAGTACGAGCGGCGGAGAGAGAACTTTTTCAATGAGCTGGAAGTTGTTTTTGCAGATGTGGTATGAACTTTGCTTTCTGTCAATCACATTGCTTTGGTAGACTTACGTTATTGATTCGTATTTATTTTATATGCATAGCGAATAGCAATGAGCGATGATCGACATTGACCGGGTTGTTATTTTTGATTGGCAGTTTTGTTGATTATAGAGAGAATTGGCATTGGTGTGCTTGAAGCTACACATTCTAATTTATGCAAATGGATTTTGTAGTTTTATAGTGCTTGCTTAGCGATGGGGTGTTTCGGGTCGAGTTGGCTGCTTTGCTTGTATTATATCTTTCCAGTAGGCATGTTTTAAGTCCGTAGCCTTCTATTCAACATGGTAACTGAAGGTGTAACACATGATCCAAATAAAAGTTTTCGTCAATCTTATTACTCCTCAAGTTATGAGTATAAATGCATCGGCTGGAGGTCATAAGCAATCTGTTTTCTTCCAATTTCTTGCTAAATTCATAGATGAATAATGTACATTATTTCTTTAAGCTACGGTGGGATATTTTGATGATTTTAAATCCATATGTGGGTACTGGACTTGCTTAGTGATGAATTTAAATGAATATGTTTAGTTTCTGTCATTTATGTTTGCAATGTATTTCTCTTAGGTAATGGCCATAATTGCAGATTTCATGCTTGTTTATCTTCCTGCCCCAACCGTTTCTCTTCGACCTCCACTTGGGGTCAATGCAGGAGCAATCACTAGGTTTTTCCATGGCTGCCCCGAAAATGCCTTCCAGGTTTCTTTTCTACGAATTCCTGACTTTGTACTGACAGTCTGTTTCGTTAGATCAAATCAAAAGCCAGATGCAGTTACTTAAATGATTATGAAATTCTCTCTACAGATCGCCATGTCGGGAACATCATACTCATTATTACAGAGGATTGGTGGAGTAGTGGTAAGACACTTTGGTAACTTGCTTTTATTTCATCTGAAGTTTGAAGGTAAGAATGGAATAACATTTTAAATTGTTTTGGCAGAGAAATGGGGCCAAGCTCTTTGCTGTTGGTACTGCTTCATCCCTGGTTAGTACTTCTCTAACTCCCTGGAATTGGTGTGTTTTCATGTTCATGTGTGTATTTATGTATGTTTCAACTTAAAATTGTCAGCAACTCTCATGCATCATAGACGTATCCTGTAAATGTCGTTATCTTGTAAAGCTGGTAAAGTGAAGTTCACAAGGAGTTTATCATATTGCACATTTTTTCGGAACTTCACATTCACTAAGACAAAATAAAGGAGCGAAATATTTAGTTGATATGTTGAGTCAGTTATTCTGCCTTGTGCTGGAAGTGGTGATAAAGCATCATAATTGATAAAAATGTGGTGAAGCACCGAAGGTAGAGCTGAATGGCAGAAAAGACTCTTTACTTTTTTCCTTCTGTATGAAAGTGCAGTTGAATTTCTGTCTTTCTTAAACCTCAATACAATAATAGTATTGCTCCTAACAGCATGTAAATTGAGGGCTAAGTGTTTTGCGGATTGGGTTGAATCAGTGGTGACCTTTCGAACTACGAAGGCTACTTTGGCTGTCCACAAGGTGATGACACCGAACATGCATTGTATTTGACCATTTGACCCAATTTTAGGTTTCTTTCTTCTTTTTTCAGTTTCGTCCTGGACCCCAAGCTTAGATTAGGTTGGGAATATAATGGATTTGTCCTTGCTACAGCTGAATAATTGTCTTCTTGCTTTTTAATGCACCTATCTTATACCAACTATTGTGGCATCTTTAGAGTTCTGAGAGGACGGTGGACAGGACATAGTTAAGGCAACCAAACCTTAAGGAGAGCATTTCTTGTTGGTGGTGTTCTATTCAAACCTAGAAAACCTCTAAGAAGACCCAACATTTTTTTAGAGAAACCTAATTTTACCCTCTCCACGAAGAGAGAGAGAAGAGCGATGTATTCAGTGCCTTTCTGGAATGAATTTAAATGCCTTACGCTAACCTCTATGACATCTGCACGGTTCCCATACTGGCATGGGTAGATGTGCAAGGTGTTTTGTTTGCTTTACTACTTTTGGCCCATTTTTCTGTAGTTGCGTATTAACCCAAAGCGTAATGGAGTAGATGCCATATGACATGGTTACCTAATTCTTTGAATTATTTTTTAGGAAAACTAACGAAAAGTCCTCAAAAACTTTAGTTTTAATCAAAAGGACAAAATAAAGGTGTAAGTGAATAGTATGAGGAGTGACTTTTCAAGGTTAAAATGTCCTTAACGTTAAAAGTGAACAGAGTACCAAAAGTGTTTCATTAAGATTCCCTCTTTTTTTTTATAATTGGAAATGGATTTTTTAAAATATTTTTGTGTGCTTGTACTAGCTTTCTCAATGATACTGGTTGACCAATATAGCAATTTTGAGTTTCTTAATGGTTCATTCAAATCTTTGTTGGAAGTTTTTCCATATTCTATGCTAATTTATGTGACCCAGTAGCGCTAAGTTTGACTGGTGGTATAATGAACCTCGTCTTTCATTAGGTTGGCACAGCTGTGACAAATGCCTTGATCAACGCAAGGAAGGCTGTTGATAAGGACAAAGCCGGTGAACTTGAGAATGTGCCGATATTATCCACTAGCGTTGCATATGGTGTCTACATGGCAGTTTCTAGCAATCTCAGGTACTTCAATTTTATCTGTATTAGTTTGTCAAGTATATCGGGCATATAAGTTTATAATAACAACGCTTGAGGAAATGGGAACAATAACTTGTGGTTTTTTACCAACACAAGCTTATAATAAAATGAAAAATTCTTTGGCAGGTACCAAGTATTGGCTGGTGTTATCGAACAAAGGTGTTTGGAACCGCTACTACATCAAAACAAGCTCATGCTAAGCGCAATTTGCTTTGCCATTCGGACTGGAAACACATTCTTGGGTTCATTATTGTAAGACCTTTTCCCTTTAAACTTTTCCACTGCAATGGATTATCATCCCCCCTCGTACGCCATGTCTTACCACTTTTTTTTTTGCAGGTGGGTGGACTATGCTCGTTTAATAGGAATCCAGAAGGCTCATTAGTTTACCAATGGGATCATTTTCATATTTGATTGAGTTTCTTGAAGGCGCCATTGTTGGTTTGCTGAATTTCAATTTGTTGCATAAATCAGGCAAAACCGAGATGATTGAAGTAATGTGAGTTAAAATTTGCCTGAAATAATTGAAGTAATGTGAGTTAAAATTGCTAGGTAATGTGAGTTAAAATTGCTAGGTTGCTTAGTTTTACTTCTTTATATATTTATACCGCTCATGGTTGAGCTAACTTTCTATGGTATTTTTACAATTCCATGTTTCTCCATGTGGGGGCATTTTGCTCTACAAGCTATAAACTCAATGTTGACTTTTGGAAACTCTTCTGAAATCTCAAGAAGCAACTAGTTATCAAAATAAAACAATTCACTCCTGAATGGGTCCGACTTCTGAGAGCCTCTCACGTCACCAATTTACTGTGTGTGAATTGTCTGTGGAATGGATAATGCACTTTTTGAATACGTAGCAAACAATTATTGGATGGTAAATGTCACTCGAACTAAATCCTGGTTGAATGGGTCTAATGACTCTAGTTTGTACTCATCAAACGACAAACCTAAAATCGCCAATCACCATGTTGACGATGGTTACTCTTAAGTCCGTCCATTGCAAGTCCTAGTATTGGAAGATTTGGTTTGAACTCAGATGCAGAGACAATCTTACAACCCAAGTTTATTTTCCTCATCAAAACATAATGTAATTCTTACAAATTCTTGAAGTTTCATAAGCCTTGTGGATATCGAAAATATTATCATATCCAAAAGATTGGAGAATAATCACATTCCTCACTCATGCATCCTCATCAAATGAATGGTTAGAATATATCCATAAGAAGTGACTAAGGATTAGCTTAATTAATTTATACACTTAACAGAAACTAATTTTCATTCAAGAATTCAGTCTTAATGAAGATACACGTCAAAAAATTTCCTTCAATTGTTTTGATTTGGATCATAATATAATATTTTGTAAAATCAAGCGATAATTTCTCCTTCCATGCAAGCCCTGTATATGACTTGAGCAGTGTTAATGTCAGGTTCATATACTATATCACAGCAGTCTATCCCTCTAGCCTGTTAAAATACAAACAGTAGAGAAGAAAAATATGAGAGACAATATATATAGGTGTATATAACTCAGACATGCACGCACGCTAAATGAGAGGCAGTAGAGACTGTCGAAAAAGCTGACCTCCAAACGTTTTGCAGGCAATGACTGGACCTGAATTTTGCTGATGAAATCTGCCGAATGGTTGCCACTCGAAGAACAAGGAGGTGAACCGCGCTGAGATGCTCTAGAATAAGTTGTTGTTACAGTTTGTCTTCCTTCAATAGTATTGTTCTGATAAATGGAATCAAAGAAAAACACATGAGGAGCTTCACATGGATTGTTGGATGGCCACCGGGTGTTGAACATGTAGAGAGGTGCTCTTGCATTATGCACCCAAGGCCTAAATGTTTCGAGGGGTCTCCGTAGAATGCTCCGAGGGATTATGGTTTCGTAAATGTGAGCAGAATATCCCCATGAGATTGAGAAAGACCAATTGCTTGGTCTACGGTAGCATATGGTTTGTTGTAGCAGACGAGAGTGGTCAACTTTTGCTGACTTCATGAGGTGGTTAATGGACTCGGAGCGGTTCATGGAGGGGAAGATTGGGTTTATGGTGTCAAGGTGGTGGAGGGAGAGGAAAGGAGACTCTGGATGAGATGACAAAAGACCTGATATATCACCATGGAGATCAATCTGTAATTACAAACATTAACGTTAAATCCTTGGGTTCGAAATCTCAAATTTCATATCTGTAAGCCTAAAAGAATACTTTGGATTGGCGGCCTATGTTTCAATCAACAATAAAGCCCATGACTAAAATATAGGCCACCAAACAACCTCTCTAATGGTAGCCGATTCCACTATGTATGTGAGACTCACTTGTATTAGAAAGGTGATTATCAACATATTCAGTAAACGTGGTCCAAATATTAGCCCTCGTTCATCAAACTTTTTATAGTTAATAAAATACTTGTGTGCAAGTAGCCTAGTTGTTCTCTCAAAGATTTGTCACTCAACTGCAATAACCAGTTATATAATGATCGTAGAAAGGTGATTGATTACCTGATGAAACCCTTTTTCCTGAGTTAGAGCGACTCCTAAGTCAGCTAAACATGACTGCAACATAAAATCACTGACCCAGATGTATGGATATCTCTCAATACACCCGTCCAACTTTGTTGCCACTGCTGCCATTAACGGGTAACTTAAAGCATAACCAGCGCCGCCAAATGCCATATTGAACGAAAAATCGAAGTTAGACTTGACACATTCCGAATTCATACCAATGTAGTGGTACTTTTCATGGTCGTAATTTTCTAGAACCTCAACTAAATTATCAACCAAGAGGACAGTATCGTCATCCGCCATGACATACCATCTCACATCTTTGTCACCCTCTCTAAATGTCTCCAAGATTGTACGTACTATGCGTACTTGGACTGGCTTTCGAACTTGCGGGTAACCTTTCAATCTAGTGAAGTCCTCATTAACTCGAAAAGGAGGAGAAGATGAAGGCCAAGGTAGAAACTCCGGCGTAGGAGCTCTGTCTAAAAAGAGGTATCCTCGGGTGACATTAGATCGCCACCACACTTCGATGTATGGCTTTTTCGCCTTCCATGTGTTCATGGAGCCCACGATTCCGAAAACAATGTGGCTTAGATTGGTAGGAGGGGAACTTCTGAGGGGACTCGTAGCCACTGGAAAGCTTTCTTTCAAGGTTTTGAAGAGATTTGAAGGTAATTGGTAGTTTACTGATGATTTATCAAACAAAAATATGTAGAGAAACAACAGGGTTACTCCTGAAATAGCTACGGCTTTGCATAAAGCTCCAAGAGGTAAAGGTTTCTGTTTTGTGCTAGAGGTTGCGCTAGATGGGGAACACATTTTGAAGGATGATGGCAAAGAGATTAATTTCCCCAAATTATTCTTTTGGTCCTGCAAATTAACCAAGCCATGGATCTATTGGTTTTTAGGGTTTTAAAGGGTAGTTCAAGTCCATGATTCTTGTTTAATTTTGCTGATACATGTGAAGCTGTTGTGCTTTCGTTTATTTTAATTTTTTTCTTCTGGTGCATTACGTGATAGAAAACCATGCACGATCAAGTTCAAATGTATGTAAAATGTTAGTTCAACGTCACTTGGAATACTCCCAGGATCTATGGGACAAGTCCATGCAAATAGCATGAGATGCCCATAATTTGCCTAGAATATTAACTCAAAAATACATGATGCAAAAACTTATATATGATGGGTTGAGTTAGCAATCAATATTACTCTGTAAATTAATAACACCACATTGGCATGTTACGTGATGTAATAGTCACACACAATCATTTCTTCCAGTAGGACATTGAACTTCCGTTTTTTACACTATTCTCCCATCATCCAAACAGTATGTTGGAGTTGTATAGGGATTAGAATAGGATTGGAGTAACGTAAATCCCATAATTCATGTTCTTAAAGTTAAAACATAGGGTGATCACAAACCTTTCCTTGAGAGGGTTTTAATTTAATTTTAAACCCCCATTTGGTAATTCACATGAATTAGACATTTTAATTAACAAAAATCAAGCAAATATGCATGAGAATGGCAAGTTATACAGAGTTGGCGTGGTCTATGTGTGGAAGCAGGACATGGATAAGAAACTGTTTCTCTCTTCAAACAAAACCACCTCAAACAACAGGTCCACAACAGACTTTGCATTAGCTTGCAGATAAAATTACAGTAACGCTTGAGCTGTGATGTAATACACATGTTAGTTTGTACAACAATCTTCGAGTAAAATAATAACGCCGATTAAATACACAAAACTGATTGTATTGTTGACCACGTCTTCAGTAGAGGTGTGTCTCATATTATTGTATGTGAGTCTCGCCCCCTACATTAGAGAGGTGGTTGACAGTGCGATTAGTTTTGTGTGCCTATGAAGTGTCATTGTTAATTAGACTGCTATGGAGCGATTTTCTAAGAAGCACACTAGCAAAAAAAAATAAAAATGTTAAGACATGTTTCAAATAAATCAAAAAAGGGAAATTTTCTGAATTGATCCATTTTTGTCATTTGGTTGTTGAAATGATTTACATTGTAAAAAACTTCTATTTGGCCATTTTTTATGCTCAATGACGAAATTGTCCATAACAACGATTCCAACGACCCTCTCCCTTTATGAAATTGGATAATATATTTCTCTTCCTTACTCCCTCTATATATCCACCCATCTCTCTCTCTTTCTCTCTATAGGCTAAAGCTTCAAGCTTTTCTACTCCTCTTGAGCTTTCCAATTGAAATTGGTATATTTGGACAATTTTTTTATATGATTATTACGATCATTCTAAATACCTACCTTAATTGGTCTACTAAATCTTAACACAAATTCGCTTTACAACAATCGAAACCGAACTATATAATTATTTACATAAATTGGTCTACAGTTTTCTCATGACATGTCTCAATTATAGATTGAAACTTCTGTTGAAGACCTTAAAAGAGCCTTAAAATTAAAGAGTTGTCACTTTGAATTTTTATGTAACCGTTTGCTTTCCAAATGTTTCACAAATTGCCTCAATGGGTGGTTGTGCACATTCGTGTGCATGGGCTGCACAATCATTGTTCATTTGTATTTTAGGAGTGAAAGAAGGCATTTAAAGCAGCATGTAAAAAAATACTAAAACTTCATAAATAAGAATCATTATTGATTGATATGCCATCATTAATTGTTATGTTGTCGATATATGACCTATATATTGTGCAATTGCGCATGATTTAGTGTCATCATCGATAGTTAGGTTATGATTATCAAATGAAATGTATTGTCATAATCGGATCGATATATCAGTATTCGAGTTTGAGCTTGTCTTTAGTTCACCCTTTAACTTATTTGAGCTTGTTTATGCGAATATTAACAATATTTCGATGAGATTGTGGTGCATCATCGCAAGAATGGTCCCTCACAATAATGACGACATATTAAGTACTGACGACCTACTGATCAAGTACTAACATATATCAACATATGTGCAAGCTATGTGAGTATTTGTAGAAGGGCATTATCGATCAAATAATGACTACATATTTTGTAGGACAGTTTCGACATTTCACATACAAAAATGATATTAAAAAAAAAAAAAAAACACTTAACAACATAAGTGCACAGAAGCGTTGTAAACAATTTCGTAGACTGAACAATTTCTAAATTTTTTGTATATATTCGTGCAATGATCAAGATCCAGTTTACAAGTTCACACGGAAAAAGTAACATTAATCTTTTGGCATCCGTTTAGCATGCTTTCTGCTTCAAGCCTTTTACTTATTGGACAAGAAAACGTATATCTCCTTGTTGAGGGGGGAACCGGAGACATGTAAAATAAATAATTACGACTTTTAGATTTTCTCTTCACCTTCCACCCCCACCCACCTCCCCTTTCTTACCTTTTTAACAACACAAGTTAGATTTAGACTCGATCGGGATCTGCAAACTAGCAAAAATAATATACAAAAGAAAAACTGCGCACTATGCTTCCCGAGGGCCATCGAAAGACTGAGTCTTTCTCAGATTCCAGTGAAGCCCGTCATGGATGCTGTTCAAGAAGTCACTGGTGGAATCAACTTGACATGCAGTGGGGACAGGCCAAGGCGCCATGCTGCACACAAGTGCATCACCAGGAGCCAACCGTTTCCTGTCCTTTCCATCAAATGACGCCCATGCATGGCTTCTGCTGTTGAAAGGTACTTGTACTCGCAGAGTCACGTGCTCAGGTAATATCAGAGGCCGAAACGATAAGGAATGTGGACAGATAGGTGTAAAAAGAATTCCAGGAACCTGCAATTATGAAGAACAAATCATAAGAACAATGTTGTAGTTGCAAGACATCAAACAGCTACAGATAATAGCTTTAAAGGATTTATTGCAAATCTGTCTATCAAAGTTCTAAATATCGTTTATTACTTGTTTCTTATTTATGATAAGATCAATCAGATAACCATTGGTGAGTAGCATTTTATTATCTGATAAGATCAATCAGATAACCCTGCAATATGCAGAGTGTGTGCTAAGAGGTATCAATACGCAGTAGTATAACATTAAAACCAATATTTGACACATATTTGCTGTGGCTTCACGGCAGCGCCATAAAGTACATAACTACCATACAATATCTTTGATAGCTGGTAAACAAGAACTGATAGATCACGGTATGAAAACAAACCTGGGGGTGGACCATTGAACCTCCAGCTGCTAATGAATACGCGGTACTGCCAGATGTTGTTGATAATATTAGCCCATCTCCTTGGACGCTTGTGACAAAAGAATTGTCACAATAACATTCCAAATTTGTGAGGTATGATGATATCCCACGGTCAATTGTAACCTCATTTAGTACAAGCATTGGTCCTTCAGTTTCGTACTCATTTTTGGCTGCTTCTCTAATAACGTGGCACTGCAACCGGTGTCGCAATGTGATATTAATGGGACCTTTTAAAATTAAATCAAGATAGTCTTGGTAGCGCTCACTTTCTGAAGCATGTTAAAGATCACTTTTGAATGAGATACAGGAACGGTAAAAAGTAACACAAAAAGATCCATAAAGGACAAGTAAACATTTAGAGTAACTTTAGAAACTCAATTTTATTTAAAAAGGAACTCTTCTAAAAGAGATGACAAAAGGATACGAAAAGGAGTCATAAATCCCAGTGACCCTAAAGAAAACGGCACAACAGGAGGAACTGGTCCTTTGAACATAGATGCTGCCTGCAAATTAAAATAAAATAGTCGTAACCACCAACAATATAAGTGCTACAAAATATTAATAAAAACCATCAACTACAGAACTGCGATTTAGTTTCAAAGTTTCAAGAGTTCATTACCCAGGAATAAATGTCATCTTCCTCTAATAACAGCACGAAAAACACCATGACTTTACAGTGGTCCAACAACATGAGCAATGACCAGATAAAGTCCAATGAATAAGCGAAAGTATTATATAAATATACATTAAGCCAGAACCCTCCATAAGACACTGCAAATGAGCCTTTTTCAACAGAACAAGATACTCCAAAGAACATGGCTACATCAAAAGTAGCGACACAGAAAAGTAACATCTAGTACTTCTAGTCACACTTGAAATGGACGGTTGTCAAAATTAGAGTTGCAATTCATGTTAAAAAGATTTAAAACTTTCTGGTTTCATTTTTCTTAGTCTCACAAATATTAAATAAGGATTGGTGAGCCCAACAAAAATAAATCATCCAGCTAAAACAAAATGACAAAGAGTTAGGCTTAAGATATACCCTCTCACATGACGAGATAGGTGATGTTTCCAATTTTCTGTCTGTTTTTATCAGTTTCTTTCCCTTATCCCAGGTCCTCTTGGGGTTATTTACATGCAGTGTTGTTAATAATGATGTGAGTGAAGGAAGTTGCGATTCCACCAATAAAACCAATTGGCAATATGGACAGTAGCCCACCTACTTATAAGCACATGCAAGGTCCCTCCTTTCCCCGATGTGGGATTCATACTCTCAACACGACCCCTCACATGGGGCAAATTTTCAAGCTCAACACATGGACAACACAAATCAGGTGACGTGGAGCACATATGGCCGTTGGGTTTCACACATGGGACAACTAGGCTCTGATACCATGAAGAAAGTTATAGTTCCACCATAAAACCAATTGGCAGTATAAAGAGCAGCCTAATTACTTAAAAGCACATGTAAGATCCCTCTTTCCTCGATGTGACAACACAAATCGAGTGATGTGGAGCACGTGTGGCCGTTGGGCTTCCCAACCTTCACACATAGGACAACCTGCTCTGATACCATGAAGGAAGTTGGGGTTCCACCCTAAAACCAATAGGCAATACGGAGAGTAGCCCAACTATTTATAAGCACATAGGTCCCTCCTTCCTTAATGTTGGATTCATACTCTCAAGGTGAAATGCCCGTAACGAATTACCAGAATGCTAGTTAACCACATGTATCTCTTTCTGTTAATCAATTGATCTCTCTTACACAACATTCTAATTACGTCTAACATATTCAACCATGGCATAGCGATTCATGTATACTTGTGACAATAAATTCTTCTGAACTGTATAAACGAAAAAAGTAATATGATCGTGTTTAATTCCAACCCCTCCGTTCCACAATTGCGTCATGTTTATTGTTACCACTTAGGAACAAGGGATAACAGAGATGAATCAGAACTCAGATATTTGCTATTGACGTGAACACACAAGCACTAGAATGAACCAAAAGGTGGTACAACACATGTCCTAGTAGAAGTATAGGATCACTTTAAATTCCCTCAACCCAAATAGTTTAATGCACTGTAACATTCTGAAGTAATCAAGTTAAAGCTTAGAAATATATGCACATACCCAGAGGACAGTTCCATCCCCACCAAGAGTTACGACAAGGTCTACTTTTGTGTGCAGCAGCATTATTTCGCTCTCTGTCAAGCAAAAAATGAAACTCTAAACAGTAAATAGCAAATCCCGAGCACAATTAGCAAGCAACATATTATATAAATAAAAATTTATTAATTTACAAGTTACAAACAACCACCTGAGATCATTATTATGCAAAAGTATTACATGTAAGCCAAATTTGTTATCACTTCAACCATAACTGGGAATTAAAGGAAAGAACGTATGCATGCATCAAGCGCTCCACTTTATTTGTGGCTGGACATTTCATAAGTTCATTACTCAACTGAAAAACAAAACAGACACATGTGCGGTTGCATACACATAACTCTGTCCAACATGAAAAAATCAACGCGATGTGGATTAACAAAAGATCTTTGTGGGTTATGTAATTATGGAGCATATATTAATTGCACAAAAACAATAACAATCGGGATCCTATAGATGCTGGTAGAATGACTTCCAAGCATCCCTAGAAGGCTATTTCCCAAACACTTGATGAAACGCCAGTTTGGTTGGGTGATAATGAAAGGATTAGATTTTTGGAAGATATGTGGTGTAATGCTAATGCCTTTCATCCATGATCTTGTAGTATCTTCCTAATGATTTCAATTGTTTTGTTTAACGTTCTTCTTCTAGCCTAGAATAGTCTACTGGAACTTTCCTTGTTCTGTACTCGCCTCTACTATCAATAGAATTTGAAGACTTAATTCTTATTTAGAAAAAAGAAACAACAACAGAAGTACATACACAAGAATATGCAAGTAGCGAAAAATTCTGTAAACAAATCTTTTGTAAAGAGCATCATGAAAACAAGTCTCAATTGGAGAGAAGTCTCTTCCAATGTATAATCGAAAAGAAACAATCTTCTGTAGTTCTCACCATCCTTCCATGTACGGACAAAGTTGAAGTAAGATGACTCCGTAAGAAGTTCAGCTCTTACGCGTGGTTCCACATAAATATTTAACTTTTTCTGCTCTCTCAACCATCTGGAAATTAAATTCAAGACTGAGGAAAGGAAAAACACATGTGGACATTCAAGTATAAAGTTACATATGCATGCAAGAATGCAAACAAAAGGCATCGTCTATAAGGTCCTTAATTGAACTTTGGCACGAGGGACTTCACAAGAATGTGGATGACTTCTTTTTTTTTCTTTGAAATTGTGTCAGGGCGTTTTTTTTTTTTTTTTTTTTTTTTTTTCAGTGCATGAACGGAAGGTATTTTAAATAAGCATATGAGAGACCATTGGCAAGGCGAGTGATATCAGCACTCCCCCTTTACCTCCTGCACTCCTGCACTCCTCTTAATTGTGCCCTTGATTCTCCTTTGATTTATTCAATCCAATTGGTAGGGTAACAAAAAGGAGTGCAGAAATCTCTTGCCATTGGTAATGAATTGATATTGCTCTACGTTTCTTCAGGGACAATCCTTCTTATATAAAATATTCTTTTACCCAACCAACCTTACCATAATGTCAAGCATATCTGTTCTTTTTTTTTTTTTTTTTTTTTTTCGTAGTTGTAATAATGAAAATATTGCAGCATTGTCATACTTAAGATTTAATGACGAGTCGTCATTTCTTGAACCCTATAATATCTTGAGGTCACAGAACTTAAGCCTACAATAATATGAAAAGCAGCTAATGCAGGAAATAAAATCTGGTATCAGAGATGACACACCAAGGAAATCTTAAGATCCACACCTGACCATCTCTGCACACAGAATTCGAACAGAAATTGAATTTGGTTTCGTCAATATAATCACAGTCTGTGGCTGAGATTCCCACTTCAACGCAATCTGAAATGAAATCGAGATCTTAAATAGACAATAGATGGGAGCCACCAATAAACTGAATTCAAAAGACACAAAAACAGTGGGAAAAAATAAGCAACATGCACAGACAGAATAGGTTATACCTGTTTACTGCTACGCTCTGCAGTTGTAATGTTTCCCCTTTCAAAAGAGACAATGTCATGCTTGTGCTGGTCACTCTCGTCACCATTGCACCACCATGAAAGTTTAAATGATGCCTGTCTCAGCAAATATGGATGTCATGATATAACCAGTGAAATTTGTTGCAGTCATAATGTTTCAACACGTTTAACATGAACACTGCATTATGAAAGCCAAAGAAAATTGCATGCAGTGGGTAAATACAATATATGTACGAAAAAATTTATGATAACCAAGAACATCCTACTAAAAAAAAAAAATTTGATATTAGGCTAAAGAACATTTGTAAATCTTAACTTCTAACCATACGCTAAGTTGCAAGAATTGTTAAGGCTCATTATCTATACGCTAAGTTGTGTTCGTAATCAAATGGTAATAAATGATAAAAAACAAAAGTCATGGGGTTACTATCTGTTGGCATGGTAGACAGTAGAGCGGTATACTTGACTAAATAGTTTGGGAAAGCTTTTGTTTAACTTTAATTTCCAGTAAAAACTAGGATTATTACTTTCCTTTTCTTGTACTTTCCTGTTACTGTGGTTCCATATGGTTTAAATACTTCACGTTGGAAGCAGAATGATGATCAGAAATATCTTTTTCCAACCTAAAACTTTTCACTCCATCCAAATCCAAATGCAGTGATACTTTAACTAGAAATTAAATAGTTACAATGAATCACAGTGTACAGAGCACGCCAGAGCTTAGCTGGACAGGAGGGTAAGGGCACAAATAAATAAGGGTACCTTTCTGGTAAATTTATTGGGGAACACCTTGGAATCGGAGCAGCTTTCATCATCCCGAAGAACTTCATGGGAGCATATCCCATTCATCCCACAACACTGTTCAGATTGCTCATTTGATTGGCTGGACAAGTTCTCTGTCCTCTCTCCAATGCTGTTAGCCTCTTTACTTGATTGCTCTGTAACATAAGCCAGAAAATTCCTTCTATTAAGGAATGAATAAGGTGAAACAAAGAAACTCAGGACAACATCACCTATGCTAGTTTAAGGTGAACCAAAGTATACATCGCATTATGCGAATGAGCTCACAACACAAAGTACCACGCACAAAAGGACAAAAGTAGAATGATAACCGCAACAGTGGTGCAATTGAGAAACAAGCGCAGTAATCAGGGGAAATCTCCACATCAAACACCACCTTAGGCATCTAAACCTTAGTAATCTCGGAGAAAATGCAATAAATCAATTACCAAGAACTACATAATTTTAACCAAAAAATTCATGAGTCTAAGCATAACGAAACCCCAAATGAATTCACAATATATAAGCCAACATCACTAACTCCAAGCCTCTTACAATTTTGACTCTCCTATTATGGAAGGGAAAACTTTTAACATAAGGAAAAACGTAGTAGTTTTGAAGGCTGTTAAAAAAAAATGTGTTATAACATTCATACACATTATGCTGTAACAAAGAAAAATGAATCACATTAATATACTGTTAGAAAAGTTTACGCAAGTAAAACTTTATTGTCGTCTTTTCAACCCCTAAAGGCTTAATAGAAATTACTCTGGGACAGTTGCTTATACTTTGGTGCATAGCCAGTCCTGATCCTTGTAGCATCATCAACTCAAAATAACAACCACCCCTTAGTTCGCAGTTAGTAATTTGTATTGGTGTACAAGACCAAATGACCTCAAAGCTTAAACAACGTTCTCCTATCCTGGTCTCTCAAGGAAAGAGGTATTTATATATCTCTATTTATTTAATTTTTTATATTGACCCCAAAAAAGCTAGAAAGGGAAATTCCCTTCTCTTAGAAATGTGCAGTTTTCTTTTGTGGGAGCACCGGAATGACTTTATTTTGTATAAGACAAAGCAAGTACCTTCAGAAACTTCCCTGCCCCGTTGCTTGAAAATTTCCAAGAAGAAAACACATGGAAGCATAAATCCTATCATTCCCATTGCATTACATAGAGAACTTGGAATCCACGAACCTTGTAGCTTTTCATAAAAGTTGTAGCCTGATGATAGTGGAATACCCACAATCTGATGATAATGAGTCCAAATATGATTTAGAAAGACCAGCAACACCAAACAATTGATCTAAGTTTTAACCGTTTGCAGAGGTATCACGAAGAAGTCAACTCAAAACTATGGGCTATAAGATCGTCAACCACAAGAAGCATTCAGAGAGAAGTAAAAAGTATTTCTAGGATAAATTAGTAAATGGATATGCAAAAACAATAAATGGAGAACCCGTCCAGAAGGCTAGAGAAGAAAAGACAAGAGGTTTGTGAAAATTGAAAAATGAAAATATATGATGATATAAAAGACCCTCTAAGGCAAGATCTTTTCAAAAAGCTTCACAAAAGCTTCCTATTTACAAAAGGCAGAGAAAAACGATGGGCGAAGAAATGAATTAATATGACCCCATTGGATAAGGTGTATGCAGTGGTGGAGCACCCTTGGCACTTTAGAAATATTTTAGCGTATTTTTCTGGCAAAACAGGGTTTTATAATCTCATTTGCTTGCCCTTAGATGCAAGTGTTTCTACTATCTGAACAGGTGCTAACCATGTTCCCTTCGAATACCATTTCCGGTGCATCATTCCACCTCACATACACAACTCATTATTTCAACATTCCTCTCATATAAATTGTGTTTCGAGAAAATATAAAAGTAGAATGTATATGCAGGAATTTAATTGAACTAAATTACAAGTAATCAAAATGCTGTTTCATTTCCAAATATATAACATCAACTATATATATATATATATATAGTTTGCACGTATGTACACATGTGTACATCTAAGGTGCCCTTATAGCTTAAGGCTTCAGGCTTGATGGTATACGAAGTGAGGGACATAGAAGCAACTTGGTTTGGGAAAAATGAAAACCATCAAATATCGAATTATCCAAACCAGTTCACTCAACAAATTGGTTACGACACTCATTTGCAATATTTTGAGATCATGAAACCCCCTTTAACATTTAAAGATGTCTTCTTCCATGCGACCACAAGATAGGGGCCATAAGAGTGGAAAAGACACTTTAGTTTTGGAGCGTTTCTCCTTTTGTCGTTTGTTTCAACAAGAAACTTTGGCCTTGAACTTTCAAAGAAAAGTTCAGGTTGTTGATTCTTATGGATAAGAGAGACACAAGTGCTATACTTTTATCTCATCACATTGCGTTGATGATATTTTGTTAAGAAATATTTCAGTAACCTTTTTCACAAAGGCGTCTTTCTTAGAAGAGTTGGTTTTAGATTCTGGTGCTTTGTTTTCGTTAAATTAGAGTGGATAAAACCTTGATCTATCCTAATCCTATCCCATTTTAACTAGCCCCAAGGGCTTCAAATACTAGCATTGAATCTTTGGTACTTTTCTTTGAACAGTCTAATTTGTGTCCTAGGACAATTCTTTAGAAACATGAAATAAAGAACCGAAGCAAAATTTTGGTGTTTGATAAAGACTTTCTACAATATATGAGAGTAAGGCCACATCACGTCAATGTGTCACTACTCACTAGTTAACAACATATCCTAGAAAATGACACAAGAATGCAAACCTGTATGCTTTAGAATCGAGAGGTTTTAAATTCATCTCATTTTTATTCAAAATTAATAAATTAAATCTCATCTAAACAAAATAAAGTTAGAGTGATAACCGGAATGCCAAATAATTTTCAAACTTTGCTCCTAAATGTAGGGCAATGGAAAGTAGTGCTATTAATGGTTAGGGTGGAGTATACCTAGCCGATAGTTTTTCAATATGAACTACAATGATTCTTGAAAGTGTAAAAAGCATTAATTCGTTATGGGACCAAGATACATAAAATCTGCATCACTCTTGCCATTAACATGCAGAATTATTCTATGACCTCTCTCTCAAACTTTCAATTACTAGGTGTAATCTTGTTTCTCCACAGCGCATCACCCGTTTTGTTATCTTGTATCAACACAAAGAGATATCAAAAAAAAAAAAAAAGCTTTCAGACAGTTTGTCAGTTGCAAACGACAAAGCAATTCCGAAAGCCATTTCTTTTAGGACTTCAGATTCTGATCTCAGTTAATGAAACAAAAGCTACACTAGATGCAGAGGTTGATACGAATACAGAAGTTCAAAAGCAATGAAAAGGCCTACAAGAAGCTAAAATCCAAATTAATGAAGAAATGGCTTTGACAGAAACTGAAGGAAACTAAGCACTTTTTCAGATGAACCCAAGTATCTTTTTTAAGGCTTCTAATTGTGCTAAAATAATATCAGCAAATATTTGAAAACTATGTTTTACATGAGCAGAAATTGCATGATCAAATATGTGTATATCTATGTGAAAGAACAAAAGCTGCATGACAATTAAAATATGTTGAGCAATTATTAAAAAACCTTTATGTTCCAAATGTAGATTGCGAGCCCTCTCCAGTTCGTATTTACGCTTCCATTCAGCTGCCTCAGCTTGTGCAGAAGCCTTTCCTTCAGCAGCCCGTCTCAGGGCCTTTGCAACAGCTAGAGAAAGTTGAATGCAACATAATCAATTTATATTAATGATAATCGTTTCATTGACTACTGTATACCATTCAAGAAAAGAAAATGACCATACTTCTCATAGCGTCTGAGAACTCTATGAGGTGGTCATCTGTGCTTTGAACAGGGGATTGCTGGAGAAGTTCCTGGACTGCTTTCTCTGAACTTAAAGGAGAAATCGAATTGAGAAAACCGTTCTCTGGTTGTGAGCATGAAACACTTGGTTCGCCCTGTCCACAGGAAGCATATCAGATAAGAAGCGCAACTTCATCTGAGCCGAGATATCTTGTTAACATGATAGAGCTAGCACGGTTGTTGATTGTATGATGCAGAGGTAAGTAGAGTTCAATAAAACATAGATGAACAAGAACAAGAGCGCATCAGTTGATAAATATTATAAAATAAAATAAAATTTAATTCCAACAGATTCATTTCACAACAAATATGCCCTAATTTCAGCGTAAAGTCATAAATCAACGCTGAGGAATCATGTTATTGCTATACTTGGGACTTCTTACAGAAGGGAACTGTTAGAGCCGTTTGGGGTAGGGTCAATCGAATTTCCATATCTCCATTCATTTTATGTCCTCATCTGCTCATTGATTACAAAACACACTCAAATCAAGTTTCTTCAGATTTCAGCTAACCTATATAGTATATAAGCACCCCTGGATTGCAGTGGGATTCGGATACATTGTTTGATTCAATTTTTGCAAAGGAGAAAAGTTAAGAAAAAGAAAGTACTTATTAAGCCAAAATACCAATACACAGCAGAATCAGTCCAACAGTAGCCATTGAGTGCAATCACAAAATTCAGAATTATATGTGTGTGTGTGTATTTCCTCTCATATATTGAAAAAATTAAATCTGTAAATCAAAAAGTTCTTTCACATTAGTTTCTGCTAGAAATGCAACATGCACCCAAAACAGCACTAAAATTAAAAATCCAACAAGGAGCTTCAAATGCAAAAAAGAAAATGATTGATTAATTAATCAATTACAGCATAATTGAGAGACATAGAGGTGATTACAGTAGAATTCTTGCTGGGAGCCATGGGTGAGTTGAACAAGATCCCTCCTTTTCTTCTCCTTCTTCTTCTTCTTCTTCTCCAAGAGGAAGAGCCCTCAAGTGAGGAATCTGAATTGTTAATCCATGTTTGGTATTTACACGCAAAGATTCAGACTTTCCAATTTTATTTTATTTTATTAAATATTTTCAGGCAAATGGGATTGTTGGAGATTGAATTGGTAATTGCAAGGCCAACACATCCCTCATCCTCTCACCCACAAACCCAAACATCACATAACCCAGAAGAAATAATCAGACCGAAGACCCACCCACTACTCTCTCTCTCTCGCTCTCTCGCTCTCTCTCTCTCTCGTGGGACTTCGGGGGTGGGACCCACAGTTAACGCGTGGCCGAAAGCGCTTTGGCTCAATGGTTGCGTTGAAAATAAAAAGTTTTGCATCTTCCCCCACCCCAACACACGGCTTATTAGTCAACCAACCACCCAAATAAGACACAGGTGTGGTAAAAGTAAAGCACCGCACAGCCCAGGCGATGGGAGACATTTGGTCCAACTTCTCAATCTGGCGGGCGCATCAGACGTGGAAATTTTTTGCCCAAAAAGATGGAGTGCCAAGTTCTCTTTCTTCTTAATTATTTATTTCTTAATTCTATATCAGTGATGGTAATTTGATATACTACACATTATTCACACAAGTCAGAACTTTACAACTTTCCACTTAAATGGATGAGTTTTGTATTTATCAAAGGAGGTGAGAAATTCGGGTCAGAACTCACAACTTTCCACTTCAAAATGAAGGAATTTTGTATTTATCAAAAGAGGTAGGAAATTTGGGTTGAACCTCGTTACATTCTTGTGTTATTTTGTGTTTACGAAATTTACGGTGAGATTTAAGTTATCCAAGGTCAACTTGATTTTGTGCATCAACAAGATATTAAGAAGTTAAATTTTTGATGCCTTTCTCTCATACACATATCATGAATGTTCATGATCATAAGATTACCAATTATCCTTGACAATTTACTAATATCAGTGTGGGACTATGAATTTTTGGACTACTAGATCGAGGTGGCCAAAATGACCAGAGCAACGTATAAGCTTCATAATAGGTTGTAAGGTCCCTATTGAATCTACTGTAACGGACTATCGGAGCAAATTATAATCGACCCCTAGGCAATGGGCATGATTCGTCCTATCAAGAAAGACCCACTTGTTTCTCAAAAGAGAAACTTAATTAAGTTCCAATGATGATGTATCCATATATCTTGAAAATTTATATAATCACAGCCTCACAGGATTGGCATGCTTTATAAGTAATCACAATCCTAATAAGAAGAAAAACTTTATTTCCTCTAGGATAATCCCAGTTTAATGAAGATTACTATCCTAACAAGGACTCTATATGAACTAGTATAAATAAATACACCCATATGGTTCATACTATAAGCATCCTTTACTATCTCCCTCTAGCCTACATTTCGAGTTATAAAATCCTTTACTAACTTGACCATTCAAGAGTTCTTGACCGATACCATACTAGTGCTAGGTTGTTTTGTGATTTTTTGTTTGTTTTGTAGGTTTTCAGATATCGTTCTTCACACAAGGGCGTGTAGAAATTTGATTCCAAAAATCAGTACATAATATGACATCTCACTTTAGAGAATGACTAGTCTAGAGCCACTGGTGCAAAAAACACAAAGACAAGTATATAGGTACTCAATAGAGAGTGAGTTCGTTAAATGTAACCAAATAGAGAGTACTTATATGGAAGTCTCTACTAATATGCCAAATAAGAATTCCTAAGTTGCAATTATACAATTAAAGATTGCATTAAAAGGGCTTCGTAACATAAGTACAACAATTGTGCCAAAGCACATGTGGCACCTTGGATGGCAAGAAAAACCAAAATGTCCATAGCACGTGATGCTCAGGCAAACAAGTTGAGAGACATGTTGTGGATCAGAATAAATTAATCTTATAGGCATATTAGTCAGATCTGACTAGCCAGCCTTCCTAGTCAGATTGGACTAGCCTTAGTTAGATCAGACTAGGCAGACGAAGTCAGAATTCCAAGCAAAGTCAGATAATTATAGTAAGACAAACTAGGCTTAAGCCATTAAAGATACTACTTATCTCCCAATTGATGGACACCTAATTCAAGTCAAATTAGGTTACCTTGATGATTAGGCAACGTAATCATAATCCTATGAGGATTAGGTATCTTATCCTAGATTCTCTCCTGAATAGTCTCTCTATTTAATTGAGATTACTCTTTATAAAATCATTCCTGGTTATTTCAAATTTTCACAATGTGATATGTAAATACTAATTTAGTATTCTGTTTTTTATTTGATTATTTATTGATTTTTAATTTTTTTAACAGGTAATAGGTCTAGTCATACTACTCGTAAATATTAACGGGTCAATTTCGGGGTCGGTCATATTACCCGTTTACGTTAACGGGTGTTACACAACATTACCTATTAAGATATCGGATATGTCACGAAAACGATACGAACAAGGGAAATACAACACAAATGCTAGGTCTACATTCAACAATAAGACTCTGTTCATCATGACTTTTGTTCCATTTTGAACATGCATCCTCAAACAAAGATCATTTTCTCTTCTGAAGGGGTTTTGCCATCTTGCTCACATTTGCTCATAATTTGATTGCTTGATTACCTGCAGTTTGGAGATGGGATGAGTGTGTGCTGACTAAATTCATTCAGATACATCATCCAATCCAGTCAATTTGTTTAATCTCAATCATTGAAAATTAGTTCAATGAATCTGTGTACAGAGCCCTAATTCTTCATTTTACCTTTTTCTCACAAATTCAACTTTTTTTGTAAATTAAACCAATTTGAGGTTCACACTCCATGAGTTTAGATCATTCCATAAGAATGCCAACAAACTTATAGCATAAGCAAAGTATAAAATGTTATTAGTTGGAGCAACTAGGCTTATGGAAGAGTGGCTTGAAAGCCTTTCGGAGGTATGAGGCATGACAAAGAGAATATTTCCATGGAGGGGTGAAGACGAAGTTGATCGGAGGTATTTTTGACATGCCCCAATCCTGATATCCCTAAATACCAGGATAGGCACGTGCTAGCCGACACCCGAGGGTGACGAAGCCATTTTAAACATGCATGCAAATTAAAATATGTGATTAGAAAGGAATATACTAATGAAGGAATGTGTTCAGAGTATACAACTATATAAAAATAATGCAAAAGAATTATTATAAAAAGGTATGAACCAAGGAACGAGTCCTACATAGAGGAGACTCGAAGATACCTAGGCGGAAGTGTCCTGGCGCCGGGATTGCATGCCTCCATTCTAACTCCTGAGGGGGCGCAAAACCAAAAGAGTGAGTGGACCAAAGTTTATAATAATAATAATAATAATAATAATACTAATAACGAGAAAACCATTTTCTTTATGAACATATTAACCCCCTCTTTTGAAAAAACACACACACACACACACACATATATATATATATATATATATATATATATATATAATACTACATAGTAGGTTTTCTGAAAACTCTAGCATGCCATGAAAATGTTCATAAAATATGTATGTGTAAAACAATGCTCAATAAGGGTGTTATCGCCGTCTGAAGGCAAATCCGTAAATCTCATCAATACGATACTCACTAAGGGTATCATAGCGGCCTAAAGGCATAACCATCATCAAAGGTGAAGCTGTACGACACTGGGTTATGCCAGTGAAGAAACCATGGTCCATCACCCGAAGGTGAAGTTGTACGATTCTGGGTTACGCTGGAGAAAATGATATAACATATAAATGTATATGTAGTGGGTCCATCACCCGAAGGTGAAGCTATACGACTTTGGGTTATGCTAGAGAAGAAATTTGGGGGGGGGGGGTCCATCACCAGAAGGTGAAGCTGTACGACTTCGGGTTACGCCAGAGAAGAAACATATACATATAACATATCACACCAACACTAGCCCCGGGCTAGTTAAGCTGGGGGTATGTCATAAATATCATCATTGTGTCCTATGGTCATAGATGTCTACATACTCGGTTGTGTATATGTGTTGTATGATAACTCACTAGATAAGCACCGAAAACATACCTCAAAACTCATATCAATCCGGAGCTCAAAAGCTCAAAGTCTCATCTCATGAATCCATAAATATACCATATTCGTAAATCCGCAAAATAAATCATATTCGAAAGCCATAGAATTTTATATATGAAAATTCAATAATTCATAATCTTTCGTAAAACATAAATTCGATAAATCATAATTAATGCATAAAATGTTAAATTCATGAAATCATGCTTTTCGTGAATGCAAGCCTAATATTTTATAAAGAGATGCAAGTTTAGAAGGGGTCCACTCACAGTATTCCATTGCTGAGGAGTCGTTCATGCTAGCGAGGACGGGGTCACTTCCAATCGACGCACCTAAATACATATAGGGGCCATTTAGAAAAACTTTACCAAAACGACAGAATTTGGGAAAACGGACAACGAATTCGGATTCGGCACGTCGAAAAACCTAAGGAGAGACCTCAGATTCCCCCTACGCACCACCACACGAGCCGCCACGGGACAACTACTGGCAAAAGCCACGAGCCGCTGCATGTGGCGGTTTCCGACGAACGGAAACCACAAATTCCACCCAACTCCAAAATTCACCAAATTTTACAAGAATATAGAGCTCATCGAGGGGAAGAACTTTATACCTGAGCCGAAGTCCAATTCGATCGAAAAAACGTCTGAAAACACCCTTAACCCGTCAGAAACCTTAGAAAGGGGTGTACTTCGATTCGCCTGCTCTGCTACTCCACGGTCTCCAAACTGGTTTGGGGTTTATTCTTGGCCTCAAGAGAAGTCTTTTGGTGGTGGTCATCAACGATGAAGTTTGTCGGAGTGGCGGATCGCCACTGTGGTGTCCTCGAAGCTATCGACGCAAGATCCACAAAACCTTGGCCAAAATTCATCGATTATTGGATGAAAATGGAAGAGGGGAGATCATGGAATATTTTCTAGGTGGTGAATGGCTGTGAATAGCCGGAAAAACCGCATAAAAAAGAGTCAGAGAACAAATAGGTGTTGGGTTAGGTCGTAGACGGAAATCAGGTCGAAGGGAAAGGATCGGGTTCCCCTCCTTCCTCCTTTCTCTCATTTCTCTCCTCTCCCATTGTTTCACACTCTTCTCCTATTTCCAAATTGGGCAGCACCCCGTCATTTCTCTCCTAATCTTTCCATCACTTCCACATACGTGGCTCCATCTCCCTGCTCCAGCAAATCTGGAGCCTTCTAGATTTGCCCTCAACTTCGCTCACCTACAACTTCTTCGTTATAATTCCAAATTACATTTTGTTTGTGCCCACGCGCTCGTAGCGACGAGTACTATAAGGAAACACCAAGGAAACGTGACACAGCAAGGCGGTAAAAAAAAGTCAACGTTTTTACCTCGAAGAGAATTTTCATAAATTCACCTATAAAATTATAAAAACCGAAATATTTGGGGATTGGTCGTTACAATTTTCTACTAATAGGCTGTTTTTTTTTTTTTCTTTTTCTTTCTTAACCTATTTTCTATCTGGGGCCAAAATTGAAATTAAAAAAAATAGAATATAAGCCAAAGGTGTATTGAGAGAATTTTGAGTCTAAATAAAATTTTTTAAAACGAAATAGTTATTAAACCGCCTGTAATGGTGTGGCTTTGAGTTGGTTGATAGGTCCCCTTTTGTGGGTCGACTGGAACCGGGCCTTCAAACTTCGATTGCCTCCAAAAATAAAAGAGAACATAGCCCAATCCAATCCAATAGTTCGACATATTCTTCAAAATTTTCAGACACTCCTTAAGATTTCAGTCCCACCTTAAATCCCAGGTTTATGCAGACAGAAACCTGAGTGTTATCAACAGAACCCACTTCTCTTTCTCTCTCTCCCCATTTCAAATTTTCGAATTCTTTCTCTCTCTCTCTGTTTTTTTCCCAAGACATGGACAACCTTCGCACCTACAGAGACGAAGACGACGAAGAAGACGAACAATCGAAACCCACAACCGCCGCCGCCGCCGCAATCTCAACTGCTGAGCCCATCGAACCACCCGAACCCACCACCGACGACCCCGACACTGATACCCTAAACCCACCTTCCACCGACCAGCAAAACGGCAGTAAAACCGAAACCGAAGCCTCCGAATCTCTTTCCGAGTCTATCAAATCCCAAGAGATCGACAACGACGATGACGACCCGCCTCCCAAGAAGCAAAAGCAGCTCTCTTCCCTAACCGCCGCGCCCTCTCCGGACCAAGATCAGACCCCACCGCCCCTGCCCATCTCCAACGGAAGCGCCGCCGCCGCTCCAACGGCCCCCAATTCGAAGAAATCGAAGAAGAAGAACAACAATGTGTGGGTCACTAAATCGACCCGCAAGGGGAAAAAGAAGAGCAAGGCCAATAACAACAACCACAATGCCTCCAGGGACGACACCGTCTTCATCACTCCGGTGACGCGGTTCCCGGACAAAACCGACGACACGCCGGACATGACAATCTGCCTCTCGAAGGTGTACAAGGCGGAGAAAGTGGAGGTGAGTGAGGACCGAATGAGTGCGGGTAGCGCGAAAGGGTACAGAATGGTTAGGGCCACCAGAGGAGCGGCGGAGGGGGCTTGGTATTTTGAAATAAAGGTGGTGAATTTGGGAGAGAGTGGCCACACAAGGCTTGGCTGGTCCACTGAGAAAGGGGACTTGCAGGCGCCCGTCGGGTATGATGGAAATAGTTTCGGGTACAGGGACATTGATGGGAGTAAGGTGCATAAGGCTTTGAGGGAGAAGTATGGGGAGGAAGGGTATAAGGAAGGTGATGTTATTGGGTTTTATATAAACTTGCCAGATGGGGGGTCGTACGCCCCGAAGCCGCCCCATTTGGTTTGGTATAAGGGTCAGCGGTATGCTTGTGCCCCTGACGCGAAGGAGGATCCTCCAAAAGTAGTGCCTGGTGGGTGACGTTTTTTGCAGTGTTGATGTTTTCAATTGTTTGTTTATGTGATTTTGTTGTCGTGGTTGCCTTTTGTGTGAAATTTATTGCAGAGCATTGTGTTTCTTGCATAGGCATTCTTGTTTAGTATTATGAATGTGAATTCGAATATGCTTGCACAGCTCAACTGCTATGGCACTCTTTCCCTGTGATTGTAACCAAAATCATGAATGAGTTGAACCAAACAGATGTTGGTATGATAGGATATAAAATGTGCATCTTTAGTAGTTTATTGAAGATAAACCTTAACTCAGCATAAGACAAAACACCCCTTGCTTGAAGACTGACCGAATAACACCTATTCAGACTAAAAGATGATCAAGACAACTGAACTTGTGACTTATAGTCTTTATTTATCTCTATTGCACAATGTTGTTTGTAGCATTATACTGCACTTGTGACCTATTGTCTCCGCTAACTAACTTCAGGGAACAACATTAGCCAAGAGAACGTACTATAATTCTGAGTTCTTTTACTTGCGAGAGAGACTATAAAGATTTATAGTGAAGTTTGAGACATATGATTGTACCATGTGCTTGTGCAGAAGAACAAGAGAGATGGGAGAAGTGATCTTAGTGCATTTTAGCCAAACTAGTTATGAAGTGGTTGAAATGGTTTCCAGGGGATGGAATTATCGCTTCTATATAAATATTTCACTTTGTTCAACAAGTCATAGCACAAAAGCTTGGTATAAAATTAGGTAATCAGAATATTTTGGGAATGAGGAATCAGACTGATTAATTTGAAGAACTGCCTCTGCAGTGACTGGTTGAACTGTAATGCATGAGTCTACCCCCCATAGAGGCCGATTTTGACTCAGACGGTATATAGGCGTTGGTAGATTGCACGGCATGAGAATTATTTGAAATTCATAAGATACAAGCCATGCAGGCATTGACTCTTGGGATGTGATGTCCTGTTACAATCTAATTAGCATAGTGAAAGATTTATTCTATTTCTACTTCAATGAAACAGGAAATTGAGTATTTGTGTGACATGGCAGTGGAAACCTTCAACTATTTAAACCTGACGATATCTGTATTTTCTTTTCCAAATGACCTAAAGTAAAAAATTTGTATCTCGTAAATAATTTAATTGCTTTTGATCTAAGTGAAACATTTGATTTTTGGCTTTTCCATGGGTGAAAATGCTTCCTTCTCGCCAACTTGTTACCTAATTGTTCTTTTTTCCTGAGATTAAAAGGAAACATTGTTTTGGTGTTCTCATCCAATTCCAATACCAGTTCGCATGTTTGGTATTCAACCCATTGCAATAGAAAGTTAGCATCCAAGCATGCAATTGTACATATTATTTTGGGGGTGTCTTTAACTCACTGGGTTTGGAATAGGTTCAAAATGCTGCCTCTTCCACCAACTTGCCACTTTAATAATTTTTTCTGGGGTTTATGAGCATTTTTTTTTTTAGAACTTCTGTTCAACTACAGAAATGTTTCTGTTCTGCTAAGTTATAACCTGCGTTTGTTTTCTTGGAAGGGTAACCATTGGAGTGATTATTGATTTTCTTTGCAGGAAGTGAGATATCGTTTTTCAAAAATGGGGTATGCCAAGGAGTTGCTTTTAAGGATCTATATGGTGGACGTTACTATCCTGCTGCTTCAATGTATACTCTTCCACATCAACCAAATTGTGTTGTCAAGTTCAATTTCGGCCCTGATTTTGAATTCTTTCCAGAAGACTTTGATGGACGCCCAGTGCCCCTGCCCATGGTTGAAGTTCCTTATCGTGGGTTTGAAAACCGAGTTGAAAATGGAGTGTCTGATGAGAAGAAACAATAACCAGAACCCAGCACCATTCAACCCTGTTTGTGTGTTCTGAAGGCTTCCGAAGCCAAAACGCAGGAATGGAAAACCTTCATGGATAGCATATGAGTTCAACTTTCCTTTGTAATTTTAGTTGCTGCTAAAATTACAACTTAAACTGAATGATAAGCATTGTATTCTTGACCTTTGTCTGACAAGTTCTAATGGAAAACATAATGATATTGCATATCCGGACAATTTCCCGTTTGCCGTGTTTGATAAATATCTCTGATCTTCGTGCTTGTGTATTTGATAATATCTCTGTACTGTTGTCATGTTTCAGATTCTAGATCCTTTTGCATTGGTTTAGTAGTACACTTCTTTCCAAATTATCACAGGCTCAAACGTAGCTGTTTCAGTAATTATACCTTTGTCTATGGTTTTATTTATTCATTTGGTATATCTTTAGAAAGTTCATTCTCTTTCAACTTTAACTGTGCTTTTGCAGTACCTAACATAGTTCCTAGCAAAAGCTCCATCTCTGATTCTCTACTTCGGTTCTGAAATTGGTAACTGATTAGTACGAGACATTGATCTTTACGGTTAGCATGAGATGGAATATCTGTCATGCTTATATTGTGTTATCTTTTTGCTATTTTAGATCTAATTGGATGTTTCCTCTTATGACAGGAGGTTCGTTCGTTGAGCACTGAGCGCTTACATCAACTGTATTATAGAGGCAACTAAAATAATGGATTACATTCTTTGTTATACCTCTGCTTAGTCATATTTCTTTTAGAATGAAAGTCTTGCTGTATTTTCTAGTCGCTCATGATGTTGTGGATTCTCAGGTTGTTGATTAACAGCTTTCACTTTGTAACATGAGGATTGCAGTGCTTTCTCTTGGCATAACCAGTGGCAGTGCCAACGGTACATTAAGGGTTATGTCTAGAGGATTAGTGATTTGGGAATAACTTGAGGGTTATTGCTTGTTTTGTGCATCTATTGCTAATATTTTGACCACTCAATATAGGCTCTTGCAAAACAAACTTAACCAATCTATGCAGTGTTTAGGCACTTCTTCATATTCCACTATTATTATTATCGTCTGTACTATATTATTCTTTCTTTTAAACTGTAGGGGGTTTAAATATATGATGTTTTTTTTTTTTTTTTTTTTTTTTGGCGTAACCATGGAAACAGCCTCTTTGCAAAAGCAAGGGTAAGGCTGCGTACTATAGATGTTCCCCTAGACCCTCGCAAAGCAGGGAACCTTGTTGGCTTGGGGTGGCCCTTTTTATGTCTTTATTGTGAAACATTTAAGATGTTAAATATGTTTGTGGAAGGAATTTGGAGATTTGGGGTAAAATAGCAATCGCACCTAACATTTTGTTTTTGAATATTAGGTTTGCAGATTTCATGACATTGTGTTTATGCTTAAATGAAGACATCAAGACTTCGGAGATTTGAGAAGGTGCAATAACGAAGGCATCTTTGTATAGTACTGATTCCTTTGAAGACTCAAGAGCTTTAAAATTAGAGGTAGATTCAATACGTTGAGATTTTCGTTGCTTCATCGTATTCTTCAGGTAGTCTAGGTTAGAGTTAGAGATGGGGTCATGTTTTAGTTTCCTGACTGTGGGCTAGATTTGGGCTTGGTAGGAGATTTGCTACTGTCAGACAACATTGACCTTGGGTACCATCATTAGGACCTTGAAGAGTTGTTGAGTTTGATTTCATTTTTGGGAACTATCCATAGTCTCGAAGCAGTTTTTCCTGAGCAATCTTAGTCAAGTGTCATGTTGGAGCAACAAATTTTCGGTAACCGCTCACCAAAACCTATCGTGGGTGTAGTTCTATGATTGTTTTTTAATCTGGATGTCGAAGAAATTGCACATTTGCTATAGAACAGGGGGATACTTGTTTATGGAGGATAATCTGGTATGAGAATTGCAACATTAGGGTCATATTTATTCTGCTTAGCTACTCCTGGGGCACATGACAGATTGAAAGATTCACGCTTTTCTTCTCTCAATCTAAGATTTGGGCTGAAGGTTGTCCTTTTTTTAACAACAGTTTATGAGAAGCACATCCTAAGTTTTGCGATAGACGGTCCAAGGCTAGTCGAGAAGTATTTACCCATGTTGAGGCTGTTTAGAGCTTGGTAAGTTGATCTTGATCCACAGCCAGTTGGCTTAATTCAAGGTTTATATTCAGGGATGTCTAGTTCGGTCTAATAAGCTTGTGAGACCTAAACCCTTTGCTACTGTAGCTCTACTTTGATCACACAAAGGGAAAAGGGACGATTTGCCGGTTATTGTCTTTGATAATCCTGAAATATTGTCGTCTGTTCATGTCTTGCTCATATCATGTATCGATTATTGTCTTGCTTCGGTCTTGTACCAGATCTTATCTGATCTTGTCTTCATCTTGTCTCATCATATTACTGTCAAAATTTTCTTGAAGCTCATGAAGATGTTTTCAACTCTATTTTCAGAAAGCAGGTCTCACGCTGCAGTTTGAGGCCGAGTCCGCTAATCAGCGAATTCTTTAATCAAGAGTTAGAACTGATTGCTTGTAATTATAGATTAGGAAAAGAACACGGTTGATCCGCAAATTTTTGACTTGGTTTTCGAAAGAAGAACTTGGAGGAAGGAAAACATAACAAGGTAAGTAGATGTTTCTGTTTCCCGTTTGTGCTGCTTTTGCGTACGATTGATTGATCAACAGGAAACTAGCTTGGTTGTAATTAGTTTAATTGATTCTACATCCTGAGTTCTATTACCTCAGATGAGTCAACAACGACGTTTATAATGTCCAACTCGCAAAGGCTCCCCGAGCGTGGTTTCATCACTTCTATAGTTTTCCATCAAACAACAGTATTGTTGCTGTTTGCAGGCGATATTATTCTGAGTGCATATCGCTCAGCTCTCTACTTTATTAATCTCTACTCCTTGTACCCTTTCAAATTTCCGGTCCTGCCTTTGAGTTGTCTTCGTTGAGCCTAGTCTTCATCTATTCCATACTCGGTAAACCGTTGATCTTCGTCAAAGTTCTGTGGCAGAGTGATGAAAATATGTAGTAGTAAGTACTGCTCCTTTGTGTGCAAGGATTCAGCTTTCTGCTTTAGAGAGGATCTGCTTACTATGCATTCTTTGACGCTGACTTGGTTACATGCCGAGACATGTCGAGGTTCTGCCTCTGGTTTCTGTGTTTTCTTAGGCCCCAACCTGATTTTTTGGAGTTACAGGAAACAAGCTGCTTTCTGTTGGCCTGAGTGTGGAGTTTGCCTTTAGCCTCTTGTACACACATGTTCTATGTGCTGAGACAATTGTGGAAGATGCGCGTAATCCGCGAGCCCCATGTTTTTTATTACCACGCCCCATCACGCTCTACTGTTACAATCTTACACTACACGGCCTCCAACTCTGTTTTCCATTTTTGCACCATGCAAAAGAATAAAGAGTTGAAACGGGCTCACTGGCACCGTGGCATCCCAACCTTACACATGATCTCGTATTAGTGACTGGATTGCCCCAGTCACGGTGAACCTGTCCCATGGAACTTTGTATTTTGTAAGTCCTAAGTCACGTGAGTAAATTTTATTAAAACTAAAACAATTATTATGCTTTTGCTCGTGCCACACATATCTTCTATTGAGATTCTGCTCAGAAAATTGCTACTGCTCTTATTTTGCTCTCTCTCTCTCTCTCTCTCTCTCTCTCTCTCTCTCTCACATGCAAAATTCTTATCAGTAATAATTCTGCAGACTGAATATAAAATGAGCTACAAGGTTGAGGCAAGGTGTTGCTATCCTGCAAGTGCTACTAAATGAAAAACCGCGGATGGCGTTTCTGTTGCTGGTTCTAGTGCAGTGGAGAGTTGAGACCCTCTTGAAAAGCCAGGGGATGGAGAGGTTGGTGCCTCTTGGAAGGGAATGGTATCTCCTTCCTGAATGAAGGCCGCTTCTTGAGATGCTTTAGAGTATGCTTGGCATAATATGTTTGGAAGTAAGGCGAAGCTCTCTCTTTGAACTTAAGGATGATGAAGAAGATGATTCTAAAAGACACAAGAAGGGCTACAACAGCAGCCAAGTCCCACCACTTTGAGTGATCCAGTTTAAAGCCGGCAATGTTTGTGAGGATATACTCGCCTTTCAGCTTCGGGCCATTTGGTACAATAGGATCAAATTCACGGCCAACCAGTGCGTTCTTATATTCTCCCTGCATATACCGGTATAACAGTGGTAAGTTCAAATTGTAAAATTTATAATCTGTTCCTCATAGGTCCTTTTTTTGGCTGATAAATGCAGAATTGTATGAAAAACTTCCCAACAAAGGCAAAATTTAGGATGAGCAGGGCCTTCGGTATCTTTGGAGTAATTCTTAGGTATAACCGGTTGTAAGGAAGAAAAGTCCTTCGGTTTAGTAAGGATATGTTCACCCAAAGCTTTGGAAAGAATGGTAAACTTTCGCTAGTTCAAAACTAAAATATGTTCTTGTTTGGTACCTGTAATGCCCATGCACCATAATTTAGGTATGAAACAGGATATCGCCAAACCGGTCTGGGAATGTCAGGCGGCAAGCGGAAGAATCCGGCAGTCATCATCATGATTCCCTAGACAAACACGGTAACTAGTGATAAATAGAACTTTATGTGCACTTACATAAATACAATTAAGCTTTGCAAGAATGATATGCAGTTGTACTTACCAAGTATCCTGCTCCAATTATCACTCCCATCAAGTAGTTAGGAACAAGAGATGCTATAATCATCATGGAGCTCTCTACTGCTGCGATGGCGCCGATAAGATCGAGGCACATGAATACAAAACGAGGAAACTGAGAATGGAATTCCACCATGTAGTATGTTATACTCGCAGTTGAAATCGACATGACAGCCAAGAACGGGAAAGAAGAGAGGAAATTGGACAGAATAAACACAGCAACACCATAATGCCCGTTGAGCCTTTCTTTATGAAAAACCTGTTTATCGAACAGAAACAGAAGATCGAAGGTTTAAATCCGAGTATTGAATTGATCTACATTCTGATTACACAATTGAATACTTTCCTGCTCACAGAAACTAATTTACTTTTTACCTTCATTTCTTCAAGGAAGGATGGGAAGCCTCCGATGGACAGGAAAGTCATGAAACCAGAAATAAATCCAGCACAAGCTCCTCTTGCCAATATTGAATTCAGATTTGTCCCAAGATTGAAGAATATCGTACCGACACACAGAGATAACAGCACGTAAATGATGATTCTTACCCAGTAATACCCCAAGTCCCTTAACATGTTCAGGAAAGATCTCCGTGTTAATATTGTTAGTTGCTTCCACCAGGTTGCTTGGCTCCCACTCCATTTTTCTACCGTCAGTCCTTCCTGTAAAACAAGTTTCTTATTAACAAACTGTCATGTAAAATTAGTAACATAGATTTCCTTGCATCCTTACCATCGATGAAATTTGTCGAATCCTAGCTCTTGTCCTCGACGCATACTCGGAACTCTTGTACTTCTCGACAAGCATAGCTTTTATCTCTGCTGTTGCTAAGTTCAGCAAAGGATCTGATGATTTTGGGACGTCCTGCTTTGCATTTGAAAAATGTTAGACAGCAAAGTATTTTTTCCCTTCATAATTCAAAGCCGAAATGAGCAGAATTAGTTTGATAGGAAAGTTTACATATACGTATACAATGTACATACACGTATTCGGTGAGATTCGTTCATGGTGACTCTGTCGAAGTCCGAATTAATGCAACGAAGAAAGTGATCGGAAGGGTTTCTTCGAATCGGACATGGAACTCCAGCTCTGGAAAAGAACTGTCAAATTCAAAAGAAATGAAGTAACATTAGGAATCTGAGATCATGCACACTGTAAAATTCATGCTCATGGCAAAACTATCTTGGAACTTTCTCAAAACTTCGGAATACATGGTTCCATGCTACAAACCATGAAAGCCCGTTTTGAAAGGCTCTTGTAGAAAGCACTTATGATCATAAGCGTGTTTATTGAAAGTGCTTTTATTAGAGGTATGTTGAAATTTTAATAAAATTTAAGCCCTTCCGGGTCAAAAACTTGGAAGGATTTTTAAACCTTGACCTTCAATTTTTTCTGCCGAAAGTGGTCAGTAACGGTTTTAGGATCATTTGAAACTGCTTTTAAAATTACTAAAAACGTTTTTTGTGAAAATGTTTTTGAAACCAATCTTTAGTTAAAATGCAAGTGAATCCTGACAAAACGCATGAAGTACTTTCTACAAGAAACACATAACGAGTGCTTATTGTAGAAAGCACGTTAAGTGCTTTTGGAATCCGAAAACACTTTCTTTAAAGTCCCTTACACACACTTCGAAATGAGCTCTTAGTTAATTGAAAGCGCCTTTCTTCCTTAGAACTTAACAAGAAGAAAAAAAAAAAAAACCATTTATTTTCTTCCGGTAGTAGTACCTCCAGAGCCATATTTGCCTGTCCAGAATAAACAGTTTGACCGCTAGACAGCAGAACAAGATCATCAAAGAGGGCAAAGACTTCACTGCTGGGCTGATGAATAGATGAAATGACGGTTCTGCCCTCAAGAGCAATATATCTCAGAGTATGAACGACAAAGAAAGCCGAGGCACTGTCGAGGCCACTTGTAGGTTCGTCCAGAAACAGCAGCTTTGGCTTTGTGAGAATTTCAAGTGCAACGCTCAACCTCTTTTTTTCTCCCCCACTTATGCCCCTCAAGTGCCAGTTTCCAATGAGCCTGTCAGCACAATCTTGCAGACCCATTTCTGTAATTGTACCTTCTACAATGCCGTTGACTTCTTCTTTGGTCAATGTAGTTGGAAGCCTCAAGTGTGCTGAATATGTTATGGTTTCTTTTACTGTCAGGGTTCCCAACAGTGTATTCTCTTGGGTCACATATGCCTGAAATTTTGATGTTAATTACATTGGAGGGTTGATTTCAGATGACCCGTTGCAACAACAATTCGTGATCCAAACCCGTTAAACCCAACAAGTTGGTACACGCCATTGACCAAAGTCATTATTACATAAAATTTGTGGCTGCTATGGAATCACAGGATTTGTCTCTACAATTTGTAGGCCTAATTGGATTATTAATTCCCAAGTAATAGGCTACTCAGAAGATAACCCATGTGGTGAATAAAATTATGATTTAAATTCATGTGGTGAAAAAATTACGAATTAAATCTAAGTGGTGAAGTCTGTTAGGATTTAAGGCCAAAATTAAAAGTTCTGTCAACTCTCTATTAATTGTTAGCATATATGAGGCTAGAATGAAACTATTTGTTAATTGTTAGCATATGAGATTTGCATGTGAGGTTGAGCCTCACGTGCTCACAACTAACATAGAGTTTATAAAACTTTTAATTTTGGGTCTAAATCCTAACAGACTTCATCACATGAGTTTAAATCCTTTTTTTTTTTTTCTTTTTTTTACTACAAGGTCTTCTCACTATTTTATTAAATCCAATTAAGCCTAACTTTTAATAAAAGAAACATGTACCAGTCCACAGGCACAGGGGGAATGGGGGTAGTTTTGTCAGGAAGAATATGAAATTATGTGTACTTACAGCAGCACCATAGTCTAGTCTCATCTTATTCCCATTCACAAGAACATTTCCAGTCATGACAAGATTTTGTGAAAGTCTACCTGCAAAACAGCAAAATTAAAGAGAGTAGTTGAGGCATTTTTGGGATATCAATAATTATTTGACAATGAAAAGGATTGCTAGCATCAATTTTGAACATTGCATCTTCCTACTATACATATCTCAAACATGAAAGTTGATTGCTAGCGTCAGTCCTTCATGTGTTTTAGTGAACTTAAACCGTTAATTCTTATAAATCTCACAATACATTAACGGCTCACAATTAAGGCATGAGCAATATGCTAACATAATTCAACATATCATTTGAGTCAAACTGATCACCTCTCTCTTTCTCTCTTCATTCTTCAAAGAGTATTAATGTGGAGATGTGAAGCAAATTTTCTTAAGACGATTTGATTTAACAGTTTTAATCATTTTTGGACAAATCCTACAGTCATATATGTGTCGGCCTAGATTGCTTTTAATATTTAAGAATGTATAAAAAGTTTGATTGTTCATCTTGTTACTAATTAGTTTACGGGTAAAACTTCAACTTCTTTCGTCAGTTAATGCAAGAGACAGGCAAAGTATTCAGTTAATTAAGTCAAGCAGAGAATTAATGGTACGTAGTGTGCTTAGTTTTGAAATGCCAATCCCATGTTAAATGCAGATCAATAATTATCCAACCGACCAACCTCCTCAAAATTTAGCCATTCTGTAACTCTCTCTATCTATTTCAGGAATGTATAGCTTATCTTACGAATGTACATGCAAAAGATCACATGTTTCTATCACATGGGTGTATCATGATCATGTGACAAGTTATACATAAAATTAACATCTAATCAGATAGACTCATTAACTGACGTGATATGTACATATCACTTGCCACATCAGATGGTACATCAATGTGATCTCCCTAATATTTTTCAAGATTTATAACTAGCATCGACATTCATTTAAAATTTAAAATCAAATAAAAGTCAAATTTTTTTTAGATTAAAAAATTGGTGCATATGTAGTTCACACTATAGTGAAGAGAAAAAAAAAAAAAAAAAAAAACAAGACACAGAAAGAAGACAAAGCAAGCATGTGTGCATATGCATGTGTGTTCAT
Organism: Pyrus communis; assembly: GCF_041283825.1. Taxonomy (NCBI): domain Eukaryota; kingdom Viridiplantae; phylum Streptophyta; class Magnoliopsida; order Rosales; family Rosaceae; genus Pyrus; species Pyrus communis. Next base: position 10,463,024 of record NC_142567.1, read on the forward strand.
CTTAGGATTAATTTTTTTGTAAATCTTAATTATAATAAATAATTGTGAATTTAAACCTTACACACATACACAAAACATATCTGCATGTACTTATTATTTTGATCATAGACTAACTAGAAATGGCTTTTTTCATGATTTGAATTCTCATTGGTTCGAGTGATCATCAAATTTAATCTGTGATGCTCTGCTTAAAGATTGTAATAATCTTTGATCGAATAAAATAAAATTACTATTGTTTCATCTATAAAAAATAAAAATAAAAAAGTGCACTTTTGCTTTAATCAATTCACATTCCAAAGTGTGGAAACTTTTTTTTTTTTTGTTGGATTAAAACAACTTACTGAAAATATAACTTTAGCCCCTAAAACTTAATTTTCTCTACCTAAAACCCGACATATGTTTTTTTCTTGAATAAAACCCATTAACTAGATTCCACATCAGCAAATTCATTAATTATGTTTGACTTCACACATTAAAAAATTTCGGATGCCTAAAATACCCCTATTTGAATTTTTTATTTTTATAAACCCTATTTGAATGTTTGATGTACATAATTAATGCCATGCGGATAGATGGTAAGAGAGAATTAATGATTTTACAAAAAAAAAAAAAAAAAAAATGTTACAAATTCATTGCCTAATATATAATAACATAAAACATGTCTAATATATGTTATTATACAAGCTTTATTGCTTAATTAATTCAATAAAATTATATGTTACAGATTAATGTAGGTAAATTATTTCACACACACACACACACACACACATATATATATATATATATATAAATGCTTGATATATGCAAAATTCATGCAAAATAATTTACCTGCAAAAAAAAAAAAAAATCATTTGATTCAAATAGTGCATCTACTATTAAAATTTTAAAATATTAGATTGCTTAAAAAAAGAAAAATAATATAACTAGTATATGTAAAATACATGAAAAATAATTTACCTACATAATAACAAACCCATACATGCAAAATACATAAAAACTAATTTACCTTATAAATTCATTGTTTAATTTTTAAAAGAAACAATGTTTCTACTAGTTTTTTTTTTTTTTTTTTTTTCCAAAAATAAAGTACCTATTATTTAATTTTTACAAAAATTGTGTACCTATTGTGTAATTTAAAAAAAAAAAATTACACATTGTTTATTATTTTTTTATGAAAATAATGTAACTATTGTTTAGTTTTTACAAGAAACAATGTATCTACAAGTTTATTTTTACCTTTTTTTTATTTTTTTTATTTTCACAAGTTAATGTATCTACTTTTTCAATAGAATGTATATTGAACTAATTAGATTTGGATTAGGCGATTTCACATAAAAGAAGAAAAGAACTTCTTTTTTTTTTTGTTTTTTTAAATTAAAAGCAAAAAAAACTTGAATTAATTGAATGTTGTTGACAAACAAAAGACAATAAATTAAAAGTCTACAAAAAAACCGTAATAGCCATATTAATGTTGGTGGCATGGTGTTGTAAATAAATTTAAATGTATGGACATCTTTTATCTTACATAACATCAAATTCAAAATTTGGGTTTTATTTAGATGTTTTAATATAGGTGGGTTTATGTCTAGAGTTCAACAGTTGTAAGAGGCTAAATCTAAAGCACCCTGTGTGTGTGTGTGTGTGTGTATTTGAGAGAGACAAACCTGCTAAAGAATCGAGAAGGGTTGATTTGCCAGAGCCAGAAGGACCCATGATAGCCATGATCCGACCTGGCTCAGCAAACCCACTCAGCCCATCAAGCAGTCTTCTTGTATGGCCATTCCCAAACTTCGGAAGCACAACACTCAGATCTTCCCACACTAAATGCATCCCAACAACCGCCTGAGGCTGCCACCGCCGACGAACATCTTCTCCTTCTCTTCCACCAGAAGTTGGCAAACTCCTCTCTGAATCTACACCACCAGAAGTGGTACCACCCTTTTGCTCCTCTATCTCCTCCATAGCCAGCAAAATATCCAGCTACAACTTACAAGTATTGTGTTGATAGGAACAGCTGAGAAAGGGTGGCAAATACATACAGTTATATAAACAAATAATTAATAAGCGGTTGCTGGATATCAGAGAAAGTTGTCCCTAGCTATTCCATATGGGAGTAAATATGTGTGTATATATTTGTCCAATTCAAATTTACAGCAGAAAACGGAGTGCAGAGAGGAAATACAAAGGAAGGAAAAAAGGTGGCCCTGGCTAGGGTTTTGAAGTTTAATTTGGTGGATCGACAGCTGCTTTTTGGTTTTGGTGAGTGAGTTACTACGGGAAGTTAGCATGCAGTAAGTGTGCTCACCAAACAACCATTAATACTTTCATGGATCAGAATAGAGGTCGATAAAAGTGACAGAAAATTGCAATGGGGCGTTTTTGAATAAGGTTGTTGTTGGCATATGGACTTTTTGGAACTCCAGTCTCTAGGCTAGCTGACACACCCCGACCGAGATCAGGGCGTGCTGGCCGTCACCCGAAGGTGACGTAACCATGTGCGCGTGCGGAAGCTAATAAGAAGGTAATATGAAAGTACGAATAATTAAAAACCTAATAGCATACAAAGTACTAGTGTATGTGAGACACAATTCAGAGCAAGTCTACAACAGTCCAAAAGGAAAAGATACGATGTATGTACACCCGAAGGTGACCCTACAATGGTGAGTGTCTGTCAGAAATGCCGGGACGCCCTCTGGGATAAACCACCGAACTTGCTAGACCACTAGAACCTGGAGGGGCGCAAAAACAAAAGCGTGAGTGGGCAAAAACAAAGCTCTTTGAAAACTCTTTAACAAAATACATTCTAACCCCTCGCCGTAAAACCTGTATACTTCCCAGAAAATGAACATATATACGTATGTATAGGTACGTCAATCATGCTTCACATATGCCATTTATGCTCCATAATATGCCATTCATGCTCCAGAATATGACACAACAGAATCTCATAATCAAATGTAAATGCTCAAGCGTAATTCACATCAATCACATATAAACTGGCAGCCGGGAGTCACCTAACGTGACCTGTACGGCTGTAGATAGAGCTCCACGCTCAACTCAACATCTGAATCTGCACACGAGTCGGAACCACCTAACGTGGTCTATACGACAAGACTGGGTGTAATATATATTCGCTCTAGTGCTACGATCACGTGAAGACTATGCGAATAATCGCTGTCACCTACGAGTCGGAACCACCTAATGTGGTCTGTACGACAAGGCTTGCACCTAACTTGGATCCAAGACGAGCGTGTGGTGCGGGTGAACATCACGTGAAGGACTATGCCCTGGCCCTGGGCGGGAGCACTAACACCGGGGTGCAGATTATGAGCTCTCTAAGCATCTCAAACTACTATTGCATAATAAACAGGAATGCATAATAACGTGAACACCGCTTACCTGGCACTCACCTGTGCGTCCACAGCAGCAAATACACATTTATATATATATGTATGCCACTACTAATACATGCGATGATGCGTAAACAACATTCATATGATGCATGGCATAAAACAAACCCTTTTTCCATTTAATTTCTGGGAATTAATATGTATATAGGTATATACGGAAAACAAAAGCCCACTCACTGATAATTAGAAGGGTCGTAGCCCCCCTGCCTCGAATATGAACGTTCGTCCTCGGGAAACGAATCACCTATACGCAACAAAGTTACGAAAACATTAATTTAAAAGCACCTAAGCAACTTCTCGTAATAACTTCTCATACATTGCTCAAATTGGACAATTGAATATACCAATGTGATCTACACAACCTCAGGATCACACCCATATTTTTAAAATAATTTTTGGACCACGCACGCGCCCCCACGCGCCTGACCACGCACGGACCTACGCGCCCCCACGCGCGGCCCACGTGCACTGCACACTGACGGCGTCAACTGACGCCGTCAGGAATATTCCGTTAACCTGACGGAATATTCCCTAACTGACGCCGTCACTGCCGTTAGGAATATTCCGTTAAACTTAACGGAATATTCCCCTTCCTTCTCCGGCCAGTCGCCGTCGCCGGCGCCGCCGCCGTCGCCGGCGCCGTCGCCGGAAAACTGGGAAAATTTCAAACCTTGTTTTCTCCTTCGTTTTTCAACCAAATTTCACGTTCTTTAAACCAAAATGAAGCTTAGGACTAGTAGAATCACGATAGACTAGTTTCAAGGCCTAAAAATTGCTAGATCATACCTGTTTTCAAGGTCAAAACTCGGCCAACTTTCGAACCTAGCCTTCCCGACGTCCAAACTCGTCCAACGAACTACTCCCAAGCTCCTAGGAACCTCACAAACACCACTACAAGCTTAGAATTTCCTAAAACAAGCTAGATTAATCTTGCATGAACAGTGTTCAAATCGGACCTCGTCGAAACGACGTGAAAACAACGATATCCTTACCTGAAAATGGCACCACTGGACTCCTCTCAGCCTCACGAGCACGGTGGTGGTCTTGGTTTCTTGATTGGTGAAGGTTTGAGTGTGTTTGTGTGTTTGCAGAAGGAAGAAGAAGAAGAACTCGGGGAGAGTGAGAGAGAGACAGGGAAAAGACAGAGAAGAGACAGGGAATGAGGGAATCCCGGGGGAGTGAGACGAGGTGTAGGAGTGTGTGTGTGTGTGTGTGGTCCTACACACCACACAACACAAAACTACACGTAAAAATAACAACTAGGGGTAAAATCGTAATTTCAGTGTACGTTTTAATAATCCCGGGACGGGATGTTACAACCTACCCACCTTAATAGAATTTCGTCCCGAAATTCAAAACAACTAATTACACCCCTAACGGTCAAAGAACAATCTAGGATATAAATCCCTCATCCTATTTTCCGTCTCCCATGTCGCTTCTTCAACCGAGTGATTCCTCCACAAAACTTTCACCAAATTCACCGTTTTGTTCCTCAGAACCTTCTCTTTCCAATCCAAGATCGTTAACGGTTCCTCGTCGTACGTCAAATCTGGATTTATCTCTAACGGTTGAGGAGGTATCACATGCAATGGATCGGCAACATAGTGTCGAAGCATAGACACATGAAAAACGTTATGCACTTTAGCCAACTCCGGAGGCAACTCCAACCTGTAAGCTACCTCACCAACTCGTTCTGTGACCGTGTACGGTCCAATGTACCTGGGACTCAACTTCCCTTTCTTTCCAAACCGCACAACTCCTCTCCACGGTGAAAGCTTCAGAAATACCCAATCTCCGACCTTATACATTCTGTCCGTAGCATGTCGATCTGCTAAACTTTTCTGCCTGTCCTGAGCTGCTTTCAGGTTAAATCTAATTACCTGAACATTTTGAGTAGTCTCCTCGACAATCTCCGGACCTACCAAGACTCTTTCGCCAACCTCTGACCAACATAACGGAGTGCGACAAGATCTACCATACAAGGCTTCAAATGGCGCCATGCCAATGCTCGAATGGAAACTGTTGTTGTAAGCAAATTCCATCAAATCCAACCGCTGGTGCCAAGCATCACTGAACTGTAACACTGATGCTCGCAGCATATCTTCCAAAGTCTGAATAGTTCTCTCGGATTGTCCATCCGTCTGTGGATGATATGCCGTACTGTAAAGTAGTCTCGTACCCAAAGCTTCCTGAAAAGCTACCCAAAACTTCGATGTGAATCGTGGATCACGATCTGAGACAATACTTACAGGGACACCATGGTACTTTACAACCTTTGAGATAAACAACTCTGCTAACCGGCTCAAAGAATACTTCTCTCTCACTGGAATGAAATGTGCCGACTTAGTGAGCCGATCAACGATCACCCAAATGCCATCAAAGCCATTATGTGTACGCGGCAACTTGTACACAAAATCCATAGTGATATTTTCCCACTTCCACTCTGGAACGGGAAGCGGCTGCAACAATCCAAACGGCTTCTTTCTTTCTGCTTTAACCTGCTGACAAACAGCGCAACTGCTCACATACTCAGCTATCTCCCTTTTTATACCCGGCCAATAGTAAAATGGTCGAATAGTATGGTACATTTTAGTTGCTCCTGGGTGCATGGCATAAGCCGAGATATGTGCTTCATCGAGAATTTCCTTCTTCAAATCCCCATTACTAGGCACGAACATTCTACCCTCTAACATCAACATGCCATCAGAATCACGAACTCTGAGATCTCGCCTCCTTCCTTGATCTCGAGCTCGAATTAGTTCTTGAGTCTGTTCATCAGCTACCTGAGCTTCAAGCACCCGATCAACTAAGATTGGTCTAACTTGAAAATTAGCAAGTAATGCCACATCTCGATCTTCTGCTTCTAACCTTACTCCCGTAGCACGCAAGTCCACCAAAAGAGGAATACGACTAGCGTACCATGCATTAATACGGCCATGTGACTTCCTGCTAAGTGCATCGGCTACTACGTTCGCACGACCTGGGTGATAATCAATCGTGCAATCGTAATCGCTGAGCAACTCCAACCATCTCCGTTGACGAAGATTAAGTTCCTTCTGGGTGAAGAGATACTGAAGACTCTTGTGATCTGTGAAGATCCTACACTTCTCTCCGTAAAGATAGTGTCTCCACAACTTCAACGCAAAGATGATAGCAGCCAACTCCAAATCATGTGTAGGGTAATTCGTCTCATGGGTTTTCAACTGCCGCGAAGCATAAGCAATCACCCTACCTGCTTGACCATAATTACTCGGACCTTGGATTTGCCGAATCGGTGCAGGTGGCGGCATAAAGGTCTGCTGCGGCTTCTGCTGCTGACCCTGGGGACAATTCACCGCTCTATGTCCCACCTGTCCACACGTGAAACAACCACCGCTGCCACGTCTGCACTCACCGAAATGTCGGTTATTACATCTATGGCAAAATGGAACTCGGTTTCGGCCACCATCACCTTGTCTCTGGCCTCGAGCACCTCCATAAAACCTACCTCCACGTCCTTGTCCAGAGGCACTGAAACCACCACTAGACGAACTCGAACTTGCACCACCCCTTTTAAAGTTCTGAGTTTGGCGAGGCCCAAGCGATGTTTGACCTTTTCCTTTGTCGTCTTTCTTCTGATTGCCGTTTTTCTCTTCGTCACTATCACTTGACATATTCTCAGAGTCCTCTACCCTCAACAATATCTCATAGAACTCCTGGTAGGACTCACAGTGAGTAGTAGTCACCATAGAACGCCATTTCTTCTTAGTGCCCAAGCGAAAACGACGAAGCATCTCCGCCGGATTACCAGCGACATCAGGATAGTAACGAGACAAATCAGTGAACTTACGATAATACTCGTTAGCCGTCATCTTTCGCTGTTTCAACTCAGTGAATTCCTGTTTCTTACGGTCGATATACTCAGGGGGTACAAATCTCCTTTGAAACACATCCTTGAAAACATTCCAATCGGTCCTCTGAGCTGGAGTCAACATACGAAGTTCTTGCTCCCACCAAGCTGCAGACTCCATCTCCAGAAACCAAGAGGTTGTCTCAACCCACCTTTCCATAGGAAGGTTCCCCTGGTTATGTAACACACGAAAAGTCTTCTCTATGTGTTCCAACCAACGTTCTGCGCCTTCATGACCCTCATTACCTTTAAACTTATCCAACTTCAGGTTATACATGGTCTCCAGAGGAGTCCTCTGGGGAGGGCGCATCACTGTTTGAAGGGCTGTAGCAATCACTTCCCCCAACTGAGTAAGATCAGGGAAATTAGGCTCGTCTGAGCGACGTGGTTCCCGACGAGGCGGCATGATTCTGACAGAAGACACCAACTATTAGAATACTCACAAAGACACAGGACTGCCAAATCTAGGCTCTGATACCAAGCTGACACACCCCGACCGAGATCAGGGCGTGCTGGCCGTCACCCGAAGGTGACGTAACCATGTGCGCGTGCGGAAGCTAATAAGAAGGTAATATGAAAGTACGAATAATTAAAAACCTAATAGCATACAAAGTACTAGTGTATGTGAGACACAATTCAGAGCAAGTCTACAACAGTCCAAAAGGAAAAGATACGATGTATGTACACCCGAAGGTGACCCTACAATGGTGAGTGTCTGTCAGAAATGCCGGGACGCCCTCTGGGATAAACCACCGAACTTGCTAGACCACTAGAACCTGGAGGGGCGCAAAAACAAAAGCGTGAGTGGGCAAAAACAAAGCTCTTTGAAAACTCTTTAACAAAATACATTCTAACCCCTCGCCGTAAAACCTGTATACTTCCCAGAAAATGAACATATATACGTATGTATAGGTACGTCAATCATGCTTCACATATGCCATTTATGCTCCATAATATGCCATTCATGCTCCAGAATATGACACAACAGAATCTCATAATCAAATGTAAATGCTCAAGCGTAATTCACATCAATCACATATAAACTGGCAGCCGGGAGTCACCTAACGTGACCTGTACGGCTGTAGATAGAGCTCCACGCTCAACTCAACATCTGAATCTGCACACGAGTCGGAACCACCTAACGTGGTCTATACGACAAGACTGGGTGTAATATATATTCGCTCTAGTGCTACGATCACGTGAAGACTATGCGAATAATCGCTGTCACCTACGAGTCGGAACCACCTAATGTGGTCTGTACGACAAGGCTTGCACCTAACTTGGATCCAAGACGAGCGTGTGGTGCGGGTGAACATCACGTGAAGGACTATGCCCTGGCCCTGGGCGGGAGCACTAACACCGGGGTGCAGATTATGAGCTCTCTAAGCATCTCAAACTACTATTGCATAATAAACAGGAATGCATAATAACGTGAACACCGCTTACCTGGCACTCACCTGTGCGTCCACAGCAGCAAATACACATTTATATATATATGTATGCCACTACTAATACATGCGATGATGCGTAAACAACATTCATATGATGCATGGCATAAAACAAACCCTTTTTCCATTTAATTTCTGGGAATTAATATGTATATAGGTATATACGGAAAACAAAAGCCCACTCACTGATAATTAGAAGGGTCGTAGCCCCCCTGCCTCGAATATGAACGTTCGTCCTCGGGAAACGAATCACCTATACGCAACAAAGTTACGAAAACATTAATTTAAAAGCACCTAAGCAACTTCTCGTAATAACTTCTCATACATTGCTCAAATTGGACAATTGAATATACCAATGTGATCTACACAACCTCAGGATCACACCCATATTTTTAAAATAATTTTTGGACCACGCACGCGCCCCCACGCGCCTGACCACGCACGGACCTACGCGCCCCCACGCGCGGCCCACGTGCACTGCACACTGACGGCGTCAACTGACGCCGTCAGGAATATTCCGTTAACCTGACGGAATATTCCCTAACTGACGCCGTCACTGCCGTTAGGAATATTCCGTTAAACTTAACGGAATATTCCCCTTCCTTCTCCGGCCAGTCGCCGTCGCCGGCGCCGCCGCCGTCGCCGGCGCCGTCGCCGGAAAACTGGGAAAATTTCAAACCTTGTTTTCTCCTTCGTTTTTCAACCAAATTTCACGTTCTTTAAACCAAAATGAAGCTTAGGACTAGTAGAATCACGATAGACTAGTTTCAAGGCCTAAAAATTGCTAGATCATACCTGTTTTCAAGGTCAAAACTCGGCCAACTTTCGAACCTAGCCTTCCCGACGTCCAAACTCGTCCAACGAACTACTCCCAAGCTCCTAGGAACCTCACAAACACCACTACAAGCTTAGAATTTCCTAAAACAAGCTAGATTAATCTTGCATGAACAGTGTTCAAATCGGACCTCGTCGAAACGACGTGAAAACAACGATATCCTTACCTGAAAATGGCACCACTGGACTCCTCTCAGCCTCACGAGCACGGTGGTGGTCTTGGTTTCTTGATTGGTGAAGGTTTGAGTGTGTTTGTGTGTTTGCAGAAGGAAGAAGAAGAAGAACTCGGGGAGAGTGAGAGAGAGACAGGGAAAAGACAGAGAAGAGACAGGGAATGAGGGAATCCCGGGGGAGTGAGACGAGGTGTAGGAGTGTGTGTGTGTGTGTGTGGTCCTACACACCACACAACACAAAACTACACGTAAAAATAACAACTAGGGGTAAAATCGTAATTTCAGTGTACGTTTTAATAATCCCGGGACGGGATGTTACACTAGCCAACTAATATCGTGGGAATAAAATGCATGTATATCCCCGTACGAAAAATCAATTTCGCAAATATAGGGTTACACTACTGGCCATTCAAAAAAGTTATTGTTCACTCCTTATAAGTGTATTTTTATTTTTAAATATATAAGGTTTTGGAGTGCACAATGAATTTCTTTTAGTGCCAATAACAACAGCCATAAAATATACTTAAAAGAAGAATATTATTTCGACCGCTTATGTAGGTACATAATATATTTTCCTCAAGTTTTCAACAATACGGAGTTTCCTTGCAATTAAGGGTTTCTTGTCGGGGCTTTGACGCCAACTATGGATAAAAAACAGAGCTAACTGACAAACGCATGGGAAAAACATTGCTGATATATGGTAAACATTGCTGATAAACAAATGTTCTTGTTAAGAGAATCGATATATGGTAAACATTGCTGATATGATATCAATGTTTTGTTAATATTGTTGATATGATATCAATGTTTTGTTAATATTGTTGATATGATTTGTGGATGCAAATTTCCACTTTCTTCTTATTGGACAAAATTGCACCTACAAAACAATTAACACATTTGTTCAAGGCCAATAGCCTCATGTGCCCATGATGATTTTTTTTTTTTTTGGGTTTTTTGGGGGGGGGGGGCAGCTTTGGCCGAAGAACCACTGATGCCAAAGTAATAATTTGAGGGAAAAGTGTCTAGAGAATTTGGAGAATTTTGCAAGAGTGTTGAACTTAGGTTTTTGGAGAAAATGGGGTGGTATTTATAGGGCTTTGGCCGGCCCTATTAGGAGAATGGGGACGGGCCATATTTTGTATTCTTTGTGTTAATTTCAATCAATTAGCTAATTAATATAATTTGAAACGAATAATTTGGGTGTTACCTTGTGGAGAAGATTTGATAAGGATGGATGAAATAGGTTTTGAATAATTACCTATTTTGAGCACTTTTGACCTTGATTGAGTCATGATTGTCCATTGCTCGTGCGTAGGAGTTCAGATATTCCTCGAGGGTAATTTGGTCTTTTTCACCCTAGAATCCACGTGTCCACTCCATATTTTGATTGAGTCATGATTGTCCACTACTCGCGCATAGGAGTTCAGATATTCCTCGAGGGTAATTTTGTTTTTTTCACCCTAGAATCCACGTGTACACTCCATATTTTTCTTGATTATTTTTAGCTCCACAAATCCCCACACTTGCTGAGCTGCTCGCAGGAAAGGGCAGCAAGTGTAGAGATATCCAACTTTGATGTAGATTCTCACTTGGACTTGGAATTAGATTCTTAAATAAATTGCCTCCAAAGCCTATTTAAGTCTACCTTAAGTAGGGAATTAAATCAACTTCGGAGGACAATTATTTGTCCCTACAAGAAAGAGAGAAAACTAGAGGATATTTGTTCCCCCTTCCCTAGCACTCTTCTTTGCTTGTCCGTGCAAAGAACCATCTTCCGTTGATTTTTTTGTCTTCTTCGTGCCACACCGATGTAAGAAAAACTTAATTCTCCTTGTCTTCTTCTCGGGTGGTGCTGCTGCGGGGTAACCGTCGGGGTGGTGCAGCACGTCGGTTGGCGGGGGCCAGAAGTCAACTTGGCATGGGCCAAGGAGGTGGTGTGGCAGGGGTCATTGCTTGTGCTGCTCAGCTTGACTGAAGCCAAGGACTGGCTTGACATGGGCCGAGGAAATGGCGTGGCATAGGCCACGGTTTAGGCTGCCACGTTTGGGTTGTTTGCTAAAAATGAGGAAATTGCTTGAGTTTGATTTCTCAGCTACCGTAAATGAAGCAGTCAAGAATGGAGCTGCCAAGATCGGAGCTGCTGAAGGTGAAATGTTGGATGAGCGAACTGTTGGGTGCAAAATGGCTGCTACCCCCTGACCATTTGTTGCTTAGTTGGTCTTCAAGCATTCGATCTTTTGAGCTATGTAGCCTTCTTGCACTGGAGAGCTTACCTAGATGGGTGTCAGGGAATTAGTTTACCCTCTCGAACTAAAGAACTTACCCATATGGGTGTTGGGGAATTGGTTTACTCTCTCGCACTGGAGAACAATTAGTTTATCCTATAACACTGGAAAGCAGACCCTTTTGGGTATCGGGGAATATGTTTACCCTCTTGCACTGGAGAGTAATTAATTTACCTTCTCACACTGGAAAGCTTACCCATATGGGTGTTAGGGAATTGGTTTACCTTCTTACACATGAGAGCAATTAGTTTACCCTTTCGCACTGGAGAGCAGACCCTTGGAATTGGTTTACCCTCTCACATTAGAGAGCAATTAATTTAACCTCTCGCACTGGAGGGCAGACCCATATGGGTGTGGGGAGTTTGTTTACTCTCTTGCACTGGAAAGCAGACCCATATGGGTGTGGGCGAGTTTGTTTACCCTCTCATACTGGAGAGCAGACCCAAATGGGTGTCGGAGAATTAGTTTACCCTTTCGCACTGAAGAGCATAGAAGTCGTTGTTGTAAGTGCAGCTAAGGAAAGTTGGACTACTGGACAACTGAAATAATCCTCAGCCTATGAGGTCTTGTTTGGCGATCTGCTTGAGACTTCAAACTACTTGTCGAACACACATAAGGGTGTAAGAACAGTGAGTTGCTCCCAGAATTATTGCGCCATCATTAGGTGTTTCATCGTGTGCCCTTTTGAGGCTTGGTTAGCTTGAGCCACAGGGTAAGATTGCTGGCATAGTTATAAGCCATGGTGATAGATCAATGGTTACTGGAAGCCATGGAGCAGGTAGGCACGGCTGTGAGAGCAGAGTTGGGGCTGGCTTGGGCCAGGTTGTGTGTAGCAGGAGGAATTGAACCACTAGGCCCGTGATGCTCCGCTAACGGCGACATGCTGCTTCAGTATTGAATCGTCGGGAGTGTTGAGAACGAAGCTTCCCCCGGTTCTTGGTAGTTAGGCTGGTGTGTCATTCTGGTACTCGTCTGCCCCCGGCGCGCCATTAGGCTGAGCTGCTGCATTTGTCGGAATATAAGGAATCTTTGTATTCGACAATCTATGTGGGATAGTCTCATCTGATCTATCTTGTCAATGAAAGTGACCCTCTTATGTTGGTCATGTCTTGTCGGAGCACCTCGTTAGTAGCTTCGTTACGTTGGAAATTGCTCAATTGTTCGGTCAAGAGCCTCTCAACTTCTTCCTGAATTTGCCTTTGTTGGCTAGCGGAGCTTTTGACTGCCCCCAATGGTAACCTGCTGGTCTAGGCTGCTCTTCTATGTGTTTGGCTTGTCTATGCCGCGGGTGCGGTGCATATGGTATGTTTCTAGCAGGCGAGTGGGTAACGTGTAGGCTGCTGGTTGAACTTGGGCTGGATTGAGTGATTGCTTCTCTCTCCGTCCGCTGTGCTGCCTACTCCGATGTGAGGTGAATGATGCTTTTTGCGAGCCTTGCAGTGAATAAACACTTCACCTGGAAAGTTGCTCATGTTGATTATCAGAATGTGGTCCTAACCGTGAGTGTATGTTTGCTTGTGGGCGTAACTGAGAGTGTACGTTCCTCCACGTACTAAGATGAGAGTATACGTTATCTCGGGGGCCTAGTTGGGAATGCACACTACCAAAACGTTCAATTCATGACTGGTCGAGTGGATGTCTGCCCGGACACTGCTGGAGAGGTTCATCGCTTGTCTTTGTCCTACTTCGGGACACCTTGTTTAGGGCACGCTACAAGAGTTGATTCACCAAGGTAATCTGCTACACGAAGACACTTGTCAACTCTATGACTTGATGAGACAAGTGTTATTCACCATTTTGGGCGGAAAAGCTTGGAAAATATACATCTCCTTGAGTAGTGGAAGCGTAATGAACTCCGAGCGCGAGATTTGAATAGGGATGTCAAATTTGCGAAGAAATGGGGTGAAAATACCCTCGGTTCAATCGTCGGTCCAGAAATCTGAAGCTGGGACAGTTGAACTAATCTTGGACTGGTTGTGATTGCTTGGTAGGCCATGAGAGTGGGTTAGGCCTCAGATTGGACCATAGGAGCAGGTCGGGCAGTTGGCCTTGGGCCCGCGAGCGTTAAGTTGCTTCTCCTGCCACAACTGATTGGGCTTGTGTTGTTGAGGTAGTGGCTCGGGCTGGGCCTGGCTTGGCTACCTTATAGCATGGGCTGCAAATTGTGCCGTGCACCAATTGGATGAGGCTTGGGCCTACGTTGCTAGGGTAGTAGCTTGGGCCAGCTCGCACTGGGCCAAGCTCAGCTGCCTTGTAACATGGGCCCTGCGCCAAGTAGACAAGGCCGTCTACGTTGCTGGAAAGTGGCATGGGCTTGGGCTGGTGGTTGCCTCGCTGCCCCCTGCTCACCATGCACTTGCTACCATGAAGCTAGCCCACTCCCTACTGCCACAGTAGTCCCCGTGGCTGCCATGGTGATGGTGCTCTTTGATGGTAAAGTTGCTCATCTTGCCATCGTATTGAGCCTTGTGGATCGTCGTGGTGGGGCTACGTCTCGTCCTCCATCATTTGATCTGGATCTTTGAACGTATGAAGTTTTGTTCGTCACGCTTTCCAAATTTCTAGTCATTGCACTTTTCTTTTACATTTATTCAAAGAATTTTATAAAAAAAAAAAAAAAAATCTAAGAATATGAACATACGAAAAATCTACAAATGAACAAGAAATGAGAAACTTTGAAAGCGAGAGTCTTCTTTGAGCGTGTGAATCAAAATCTCATTGAAAGCACCAATTTGTGGATTCATATTTCCACCTTCTTCTTCTTAGACAAAATTGCACCTACAAAACAATCAATACCTGTGGTCAAGGCTAAGAGCCTCACATGCCCACGATGAATAGGTCAGGGGTGCTTTGGCTGAAGAACCTCTGATGCCAAAGTTTGAATTTGAGGGAAAAATGTTTAGAGAATTTGGAGAATTTTGCAAGAGTGTTGAACTTAGGTTTTTGGAGAAAATGGGGTGGTATTTATAGGGCTATGGCCGGCCCCATTAGGAGAATGGAGACCGGCCATATGTGGTATTTTTGGTGTTAATTTCAATCAGTTAGCTAATTAATAAATTAATTGGGTAATAAATCAATTAATTAGCTAATTAATATAATTTGAAAGGAATAATTTGGGGGTTACCTTATGGAGAAGATTTGATGAGGATGGATGAAATAGGTTTTGAATAATTACCTATTTTGAGCACTTTTGACCTTGATTGAGTCATGATTGTCCACTGCTCGCACGTAGGAGTTCTGGTATTCCTCGAGGGTAATTTTGTCTTTTCCACCCTAGAATCCACGTGTCGCCTCCATATTTTTCTTGATTATTTTTTGCTCCACAGGATTGGATTTCAACCAAATGGTGGCTAGAACCCATATACATTACCAAGCTCCCTCTTTTTCTTTTAAGTGGCAAAGTTTAAATTGACCCAACATGAGCCTAGAAGTACTTTCCACTCTTTATCCCTATGGAGTCGGCCTCAAACCATCCCACCTTTGAACAAAGGTAATGGTTAAACAACTTATATGAGGCTAAAATAGCTCAGGGTGAAAATGGTCTTTTGATTGAAAAACACCTGGTTCTACTTTCCTTGTCTTAGTAGAAAAAGTAAAGAACAAGATATCAAAACTCTCTCCCTCCTTAGGAATCCTAATGCAAGCAGGAAATGCTGAATAACAACATTTAAAAAATAATAATTTAATTCAAATTCGCAATGTCTATATAAACCCAACAACACATGAAGCCTCTCATTTCATATCCGTTGTTTCTCAACTAATTATGTTATTACTAATTTACTACTAACTCATAAATTATACACTACAAAACTAACATTAGGTAATTTAAGTTATTAACTTACGGAAAAATCAACAACTTCTACGACAACAGGTAGCAACAAGGGCGGAAAGAAGCCATTGATCCCAAATGGTTTCTCAGAGCTGGAAATAAACGAGGTAAAGCTTCTGTTACAACTGAACGGATCATCATCATTAGCTGAGTACTCCGATTGCGATACAAACAACGGCGAAGATGAATGCAACGGTGTCAGCAGAGCAGTAGCTTGTCGCGATATTGATGATGATAAGCGTGAAAAGGGGGTGTCGTGGTGGAAATATAAAATGTTAATTGCTGAAGGTGATGAGGAAGAGGAAGATGAAGTGAGTTTCAGGCCAAGGAAGAAAAGGTTTCAATCAATTTTGGAGTTGTACGAGTCGACGGAAAAGTGAAGAAGAGTGTGCATGCATAATTTAAATGTCATGTTGATGATGATGTTCTGTGAAATTAACCACATATGTTATATGTAAATGGTATTTACTCCAATCGAAATACATGACAAGTATTTATCTCATATATCTAAGCATTCAGTTTTTGTTTGTTTTTTAGTGGTATAGGTGATTAAGGGCGTTTACTTGTGCATCTTTAGATTTGATTCCTTCTATTCTATTATTGTTTGTGTAAAAGTTACTTTAACATTTAAATAAATGAATAAATGAGTATATTAAACCAAAAATGACTTGGAGGCACACACTACTAGAAATAACTATTTGCTCTACTAAATTTTGTGCAACAAACCAAAATTTGTTGGGTAAAACGATTTTATCCGACAAAAATTTTAATTGGTCGGGCAAAACTAGTCAACCTTAAGGTTTTGTGAGATGCTTTGCGCGACGGAGAGAGTTGCTCGAAGCAAGAAAGGTTTCGCTACGCAAGCATTTTGCACCAAGGAAAAAAAAAAGGTGCGTCGTGTGTGAAATCTTACCGGTGAACCATCAAAGGCTCTATCGAGCAAAGGCTTAATTAGGTTTAAGGCTTTAGGGATTAGATTTTAGGGTTTTGTTTTGTTGCATAAGTGGTTTATCTGTTAGGCAAAGCGAGCGGCAGGGTTGTCATATTAAATTGCTTCGATGATTTTGGCATTCTATGAAACTAGCTTTCATGGTCCAACCGTCAAACTTATTTGTATATACTTTGAAATCTAGTATGCCGGTTAGTGTATACGTTTCTTACATTGACTTTGGTGTTATCATTTGCAACCGCTTTGGTGGGGAGAATTTTTTCTACTATAATATTGTGAAAACACTATTACGTAACAAAATGAGAGATCAATGGTTGAGTGATAGCATGATTGTTTACATTGAGAGAGATGTATTTGCTTTTATTGGTAATGAGCCTATTATGTGACGTTTTCATGATATAAAACTTCATTGGCAACAATTGTAACTTATTAGTATTGGTAAATTATGAACAACATTAATGTTGTATATTATCTAAAAAGAATTTAGTTGTCTACATTTTATTTAACCTTACACTATTTTAAATTAACCCCTTCTCCAACAATTCATGACTTCGCCAGCAATGCTACGTTGCGAAGCTGTTCCGAGTAGCATACTATGAAAAGTTTCTAACCTTCTAGAGATGAGGTACTTATGGGTAGGATGGACAACGGTTATGGCGGGCGGGTAACTATGATTATTTATCCATGACTGTTAATTCTCATACCCGCATAACCGTTTACCCGTTGGATAATTGCCTAAACGGTTATACCCATACCCATAACCGTTTATAAACGGTTAACCATACCTATAACCGCGTACCCACTTAACCATAACTGTTTAGTACCCGTTTACCCATTTATCTTTTTTTAACCCTTTTATCCTTTATTTTTTACCATTTACTCCTTTTTCACCCGTCTACGTGTTTTTTTAACAACTTGAAAATTAAAAAAGAAAAATTTGTCATAATTTTCTTTTTCTGACAATTAAACACCGTTATAGGTATATTCATCATACATTTCCGCATTTTAATTTCTTAAGTCCCTATACCATTCCAATAATTGAAATAATAGTTTACTGACTATATTTTTAACAATTATCAATGAAGGTAATATAAAATTTGCTAAGTATTCTTGAGTTACAAAAACTGTTAAAAACAGTATTCTTGGGTTATTTAACTCAGAATGTAAAGTACATATATATATATATATATATATATATATAATGGACCATGAAATTTAAAGTGGTTAAGGAAAACTATATTATATTAGCTACAGAAACCATGCACTATAGTCAATAGCATTGATCTAAGTTTTGTCGATATGGAACATGGTTTGTGTTAATTTTACATATATAAAATAAACAGGTAAACGATTACCCGTTTATAACCATGGTTAATACCCATAACCACCCATTTAAATTTCACGGGTAAATGGTTATACCCATAACCGTTTATTTATCTAAACAATTACCCATAACTGTAATCGTAAAATTTAAATGGATGGGTAACCGCGGTTACCCATAACCGATGGGTATTTGCCATCCCTTCTTATGGGGTTGGTGGAGAGAGGAGTGAACGGTCGCCTAAGAGGCTAGCTACAAATCAATTGGAGGATTTCTTTTCAAAGATTTGATGGTGGACTGGACCAAGGTTCAAGGATCCCAATAATATATGATCCAATAGTTATTGGGCCCTAATTAGTTTCATAGGTAAGTCCTACATGACCTTCCATTTCCAATACTAGCCGGTTCAACATTTTTCCCCATAGATCAGATATAAAATGTTCACTCCAATTAAAATTTTGCCTCATTTTTTTTCTTTCGGTGAAGAGTAATTTCACTACCAACAATGAAAGATTACAAAGAAGAAGGTCCAAAAACAAAAGTAAGTACAAAACAAAAGAAAAAACCCTCCATGCAAACAAAAGTTTGGGCCCAACACATAATTTGGAAGTTGGAACCCATAACAGGAAAAAGCAAAAGACAAAGAAATCCTAGCAAGTTCTTCAATCTTCCTACAACTCCCGCTGTTGGAAATTGGTGAGCCAAAGAGGAGACCGAAGTCTCGATAGGAAATCTATAGAAGATGGTGTCGTAGCATCCTACCGGAACTAGCAACAGGTGTCATCTTCTAGCGATCAAAGGATGAGTCAAACATGTCATCTTCAAGTTATCAAGGGATGAGTCAAACATGACTCTCGAACGATCTGACCCAACGCCACAGACATGAAATCCACAAATGTGAGAAAGACTAAGAGAGACACCAGCATCAACAAAAACAAGAAGACATCAAAAGCAGTAAGCCCAAAAGCAAAAATATCTGAAAAAATCTTAATCCCCATTAAATAGAAACAACTTGACACCACATGTCTTTGGCTAGCAATCACTGGAATAGCTGCCATGGAGAACCCAAATCCAGAGCGGATCAGCAAATACCAAGACACAACAAAATCAACCCAAAAATGACAAGTATAGAAGAAAAACCCACATCTACCATGGTGAATGCCCGTGGTAAATTGCAATCCACCACGGACACGCCCATTAAGATTTTGGATGTGATAAAAAGTTTGAATTTCTACCATTGGCAAACTGCGTTATCAATTAAATAAAAATCACAGACCTAACCCATGGTATTGGAATCTAGCATCACGCACTATGACCATTGTGGATCACTAATTGACCACGGCCAATGCTCGTTATAAAAGTTTTCAAAAAATTAAAAAAAAAATTAATTAATTCTTAAAAATAATATATAAAAACCAACAAAATTGAAAATTTACTATAATACAATAATTTCTTAAATACTCACATATTCAAAAGGAATTACAATCAATACACTAAACTAAAACAAATTTAGGTATAAAACCAATGATCTATCCTAAGAAATATGAAACTATCTATCAAGTATGAATACACCTCCATTTACAGCTTATAACACCTCCAAAAGAGACATCAAATATTGAACACCAAATTTCAATTTGATGATCTACGTGACAATTTGACATCATGTTAAAATTACATCTCCAACCTATGTGTCTAAAATATAATTTTATATTTTAATATATTAATTTTTCAAATCATAATAAATACTAAAAGAAATATAAATAGCTACACTTATACCAAGCATTTAATGCAAGGCTAGTCCAAAAGTCAAAAAAAAAAAAAAAAAAAAAAAAAAAAAAACTAAAATAATATTTGGCATATGAATTTTGAGGTGGCACTTTTGACGCCTCCCACCAAGCCTTCAATCCACATCAGCTTTTGGTTGATGGGTTGGAATAAAATTAGATATCATTTTTTATTGTTATACGTCTCCTTGGCAATTTGAAGCATCGGTTGGAGATGCTTTTAAAAGTTTACTTTTCCTTGAACACTCCAAACAATGTCCTTTGGGAGACATCTGGCCCTTAATGCTCAAACCTCGCTAATTGCTTTCTTTATCTGCACAGACATAAGCACAGAGAAAAAAAAAAAAAAAAATCTTGTACTCCTTGGGTGGAAATATACTAATTTGATCTCAAGTAAGAGAAGTAAATACGGAAAGAAAACATAATCGTTGTGATACAAACCAAGTGGATGCACTCATATAGCTATATCAAATGACTCAAATATACACATATCATTCCTTTATAGTTTTATTGTTTCCTACAACTTGCATAGAGTTCATATTCTTACGGGTAGATCAATTGTATATCCTTTTTTCATCAAACAATAAATTTGTTAGATTAGATGATCATTTGTATATCGATAAGTCCACACACATTCATAAAGCTTTGACAAACAATGAAGCCAAAAATTAATCAGTAAAAATTTGAACAGTAATACAGTATACAGAACAAACTCCAACCTAAAGCACGTAGTAACAAACTAGCATTGCATATACAGAGAATAAATTATACATTTTGCAGGAGAAAAGTTGAAGGTTAGTGATACAAAAAACAACAAAGCGCTGAGAAAGGTTCATGCAAAAAATTTTACTTTTTGAATGGTTGGAGCTTGGAAATTTTAATTTTCTTTTTCTGGTGCAAATAATCATAATTGATCGGTTTTTTTTATTTTTTGTGAAATGATAGATTTTGTTAGATTAGCCACCGATAAAGTTTGAACCCACGCCGTCATGTAAGAGCTTAATATCTAAAATGCCACTTGCTGATCGGGATTTATTAAGTGGGAAGTTACTGCACGTGAAGGGAAAATACTGTAGGACGTGTAGTTTTTTTTTTAGGAAAACTATTGAAAAGGGTTTGAAAACTTTGAGTTTTAACGATAAGGACAAAATAAAGGGTAAAGTGAATAATAGCAGGATTGATTTTTTAGTGTAAAAATGTAGTTTTTCGTTAAAGTGAACAGTACGACGAGCTTTTCGTTAAAACTCCTTTTTTTTTTTTAAGGTATGAATTTTAATCCCACGTCTATTGCAAAGAGAAGATTAAGAGGATACACGTGGGTTTGTGTCTATCTTATCTTTCTTTTTTTAATGGCTTTTTTATTTATTTATTTATTTTAATTTGTGTTTTTCACTTTTTTGTGTTTGACATATTTATCTGGGTTTTAATAATTTTTAATTTTGTTATTTGTAGAGAGTCATAACCGTAATTTCATGTGGTTTTAGTTGATAAGTAGTGTTTGTTAATATTAGTATAGATTTTAAGAAGTGTGTGGGACGGTGGGAGTGTTGTGAAAATTTCAAATTTTATAGATGTTTGAAATTTTGAAAACTTATGGTGTCTCTCATTCTCCAAATTTTTTAATTACGCATGATTCTTTCATACATTATGTCCGTGGTAAATAACAAAAAGGCATTGTGGATACAACAATATTGACCACGAGCATTCCCCATGGTGGCTTATTATATTTATAACGTGAAAACTTTGTGTGTGGTCATTCACTATTATTTTCCAGCGAACTAAATTTGTCTGTGGTAAAAAATGGTTATTCACTACGTGCTTATTATGCTTATGGCAAGTTTGTACTTTATATAACGAGCAAATAAAGCCTGTAGTAAAATTGTCATGGTAAATAAGCTATACCCACAGTAAAAGCAAATTTTAAAATACAACAATCGAAATTCCATATTGGGTCCAAAACTTTAAGATCTAATTTTTGGGTATGAGAGAGGGAAGATGGTGGAGAAGAAAATGGTTGAAATGGACTGATGTGTAGGTTGGTGATGGAAATATGGAAGGGGTAGGGTTAAGGGAAAGGGGCTGCAAGATGGGGACTAAAGCCATCTCCAACCGAAAGATCCAGAGGACCATAAGATCGAAACTAGCCTGAAAACGGTTTCCAACCGAAAGCCAGGCCAGAGGGCTCGTGGGCCCAATTGGACAAAAAATGGCTATAGGGCCAACCGGCCGGCCCAAACCTGCCAGCCAATCGGCCTCGAGCCGGGCTGAAATTAAAAAAAGCAACGGTTAGCTGCTGACGTCAGCTAGCCATTATTTATTATTTTTTTTTTTTTAACTTTTTTTTTTAATAATACAAATTTTTTTCCCCTTATACCTTCTAAACCATTAAACATGGGAAGTGTTATTGGCACTCCAAAAATCTTATTCTATCCTCCTCACAAAGTGTATTTTTCTTTCCTAATATAAAAAGTTTAAAGTGTAGGATGAGATTTTTGGAGTGCTAATAACAATTCCCTTAAACATTACATAACATTAAGTAACATGAAACAAATACAACTTAAACAACATGAACAAAGATTTTTTAAAAAACTTAAACAACTTAAACAACATAACATTATAAAAAAAAAAAAAACATTTAACAACATGAAACTTAAACAACATTTTTATAAACATTTAACAACATAAAACTTAAACAACATTTTTAAAAAACATTTAACAACATAAAACTTAAACGCCTTCTCCATGTTATTTTTGGCCCAAAGATGTGCAACAAGATCCTGTTGTAGGTATTTGTTTGTGGCATGAGAACGTATCATTCTATAGAGTCTTATGTACTCATTTATTGAGATACTACCAGTTCTTGGATTGAAAGGCAAATTAGGCCCATCATATATTTTTGCACGAGCCCTTCTTGACCTATTTGTATCGTCTTAGTCGTCATCAAACTATCCATCAATATACCCATCTCGCTCATCCTTCACAATCATATTGTGTAATATGATGGAAGACATCATGATGAAGTCCAAATTTTCTCGACTCCACCCTCTTGCTGGTTCGCTGGTGATCTTCCACCGTGCTTGTAGAATACCGAAAGCTCTCTTAACATCTTTCTGGTATGCCTCTTGGTGTAAGGTAAACAACTTTTTGATGTCATTCCTAGGGTTTGGAATTGCTTGGACAAGTGTTGCCCACTTTGGGTAGATGCCATTTGCCAAGTAATACCTCATATTGTACTGACGACCGTTGATGTAGTAGTCAAGTTAAGGTGCTTTACCTTCTGTCAAGCTATTGAAGAGGGGTGAACGGCCAAGAACTGTAATGTCATTTTGGGATCCAGGGACTCCAAATAAATCATGTCATATCCATGTGTCATACGAGGCAATTGCCTCTAACACAACAGTTGGCATTCTCAACCTTTAGTAAAAGCCTCCTTGCCATCTGGTGGGACAATTATTCCAATCCCAATGCATGTAGTCTAATGACCCTATCATATCCAGAAATCCACGGTCTTCAGCTTTGTGAATGAGCCGATCCATATCTTCTTGATTTGGCTCACGGAGGTACTTGTCTTTGTAAACCTGAACAATTGTGACATAGAATTGTTCAAGAGTATCAAGGCATGGAGACTTAGACATACCATAGGTTTCATCCATCGGATCAGCTGAGGAGCCATAGGTTATCATTCAGAGTGCAATAATAACCTTCTGATGAGGTGAAAAACCAGCGTGGCCTGCTCTTTCCCGCTTCTGTTGAAAGTATGGATTGACCTGCTGGACATCATGAAGTAAACGCTTGAAGACATGATGCCTTATCCGGAATCGACGTCTGAAATCCTTTTCTGTGTACACCAAGTTGGGGTTGAAGTAGTTGTTCATCAGATTGGCATGCGTCATCATTTTGTTTCATGGTTTGTAAGAACGACCAACAACAAAGCCACCCCAATGAGCTTGTTGCGCAGTTGGCTGACACACCATGGCTGCTGCTCTGTTTTGTGCGTTACGCCATGCTTCATCTTCTTCATCAGACTCCTCATCTTCTCGTCTCATTTTGTGCCCATTTTTCTTCCAATTTGGAATTGGATGAAGGCCCAAAGTTGGAATCCGAAGAGGATCTAAAGTTGGAATTCATTGCAAACTTGAATTGAAATAGATTGAATTCAAAGTTGTGTGAATTATAGTCCAATATCCACAAAAAAAAAAAAAAAAAAAAAATCAAATCCAACAGCTTACTGACGTCACTTAGCCGTTGGATTTGAATTTAAGTTGTAGTTTTTAAATAATAAATTATGTTTGGCCCTCGGTTGGAGACGATTTTTTGTGATAGGGCTAAAACGAGCCCTATGGCCCTTTGGCCCTCGGTTGGAGATGGTAAGAAATATGGTCATGTACTGTTCATTAAAATATTAATATCATGGAGGGCCAGATGGCTCATTTAGTCATCTGGCCAGCTTTCGGTTGGAGATGGCCTAAGGTATGAAAAGAACGTAGATATTAAAAAGAAACATTCTTAGCCATTGACTCTCAAAACGTCAATCGGATGGAGATATTGAAGAAAGGGAAGGAGTAACGGAAGGGAGGGTGAGAAATTCAAGCTCTTAAAATTCTCTCAAAAAAGGAGAGAAAACCCCCCAGAGAGGGAGGGAAGAGCTTTCACATAGGAGAGAATCTAAATGGTTAGTAGGAAACCTTCTTTAAATTTTGCTTCATTAACGTCCTCTATGAACTACGATTTAGAAAATTAGAATTTAAAAAGGGAATTGTTATTAGCACTCAAAAAATCTCATTCTACACTCCAAATTTTCTATATTAGGAAAGAAAAATACACTTGTGAGGAGTATAGAATGAGATTTTCGGAGTGTCAATCACACTTCCCTTAAAAAAAAATCTATATTCTAATCCTTAAATAAGTTGAAGTGACATAAATAACGCTTAGCGAAAAGTGACATGGGTAACTGTTGTTATGGCAAAAGTATAGTACTTAATCTGAAACATAATATGAGAAATGGAGCTTGGGAATGAGAAATTGTTGTTTTTCTCATGTTTGGTAAGTTCGCTTTGAAAATGGTTTTTTGACACATGGGAAAATAGAGGGGAAGTGAAGCCCTCCAGCGCCTTTGGTATTCACTTTTCTTAAATTCCTTTTCACGTACTAAATGTAACCAAATTGTCAGCAACATGCAACGTCCAAATTATCATCAAACAATGTAATTAAAGATGGGTCAAGTGACCCCAATCTCTCCCAAAAAAGTCTTCAAAACAACTTTTTTCTGAACACATGCAATGTAGACACAAATGTGAAATAAGTCTTAATATTGGTTGGAAGATAGAGGAGAAGGAGCAATCTGCAATATCACAAATGCACCATGACCAAGTTTTGCTGTTGCTCCAGTCCACACACACTGTCATTATTTCTGTGTGTAACATTTATTTCCCTTCGCTTTCCACCCACCAGAAGGAACCAACCTTCTTTGAATGAATCAATTTCTCTCTCTCTCTCTCTCTCTCTTTCTCTCTCCCCCCTCATTAATTCTTCATGCTCCTCCTCCCATATCTCATAACAGGGCAGGGCAGGGCGGGCAGGCAGCTATCTAGCATTAATAGGTAGTTGATTGTTATCTGCTCCAACCACACTACATGGACACATGTAAAATTTTTCTCTCTTTATATGTGATCTACGTTTTCTTTTATCTTCTGGGGTTTTGAGGCCTTGGTTAATAAGGTAGGATTTTATAGAAACAAAAAGGAAAGATGGAGACGGAGGCGGCAGGCGGTGGTCGTAGTGGTGGTGTTGGTGGCGGTGGAAGTGGAAGAGGTGCATATTTGGTGTGGGAGGATCTAAGTGCGGTGCTTCCAAACTTCAGAAAGGAAGCACCCACAAAGAGGTTGCTCAATGGGTTGAGTGGGTTTGCTGAGCCTGGTAGGATCATGGCTATCATGGGTCCTTCTGGCTCTGGAAAATCAACTCTTCTTGATACTTTAGCAGGTTCTCTCTCTCTCTCTCTCTCTCCCCTCTTTTGTGATCTTCCATAGATGAATGCACAGCAGCACAGGTAGAGGTAGCACAAAATCTGCATCATCCTTTGTAGATAAAATCAAAACTTTTCACTTTTGTTGTTTATTTGTTAAATATTACTCCTTTGGCCAATTTATATAAAAACCCATTATTTAGGAAATATTCTGGGGTTTGCTATGTCATTTACACTTGTTAATAATCTTTACACCACCCAAAAGTGATGTAATTTGGCCAAAATTAACGTCTTTAGTGTTAACTCCATTTGTTCCATTAAAAAAAGGTTCTTTGTGCATTTGCTGGCCCCCCTTGCCATCTATTAATTATCATAAGATGAATTTAATTTAATAAATTTATTTCATAGATTTTAAAATTTAAATTTATCTAACAGCAATGAATAAGATGCTGAGCGTTACTATTGTTTAACCGTTGTCAACAAAAATGTTTCCATATTAACCTAAGCTGGACTTAATTTGTCCAATCCAAGGGTGAAGTCTTGTCCCACTTGTTACCCATTAAAGAGCCACCAATTGCACTTGAATGCAAACCAGACTTTGGCCGCAAGTCTTTTATTTCTTTTCTTTTCATATCATCACTGGTTAGAAAGGGGGCAGATAGGCAAAAATTAAAAATTGAATGCTGAGTGACTAGTTTTAAAGGCTCTTATTATTTTTCTTTTTTCTTTTTTCTTTTTATTGTGTATTTATTCAAACAAGGTCTACATTCCATTTACAGTCCTTCAGGGGAATGCAAAACTTTAAAACCCAAAACTAATTTCGTGTTTCCTTCAACTCGTCGGAATAACGGACCTTAAAAACATGGCCTCCGTACTAGAGATTTTGTGTTCGATTCCCTAACCCCTGCTATGACATGTTTTGGAGAATAAAATAATACGTATGAAGTTATTTTTACTAAAATTGTATTTGTTTATGCGACGCAGGTAGACTCTCAAGAAATGTTGTTATGACCGGAAATATTTTGTTTAATGGGAAGAAGAAAAGACTGGCATATGGCGCTGTTGTAAGTAATAGCTTTCTGTTTCCAGTTGCTTATATGCAAAGTTAAAAAAATGAAAATTACATTACGTGTTTGCTCTCGTTGAGAGTCGAACTCAAGACCTCCCGCTTACTAAACGGGTGCTCTAACCAACTGAGCTACGAGAGCAGATTGGCCTTCACTTTTTTATAAGCATTGTTACTACTATCGAACAGAATTTTGTTGCCATTGTTTAAGCATATACATCCTCCTAATTCACTATAAACTACGTGCAATTCCAGGCTTATGTCACACAAGAGGATGTATTGTTGGGCACACTCACAGTTAGAGAAACCATAACGTACTCGGCTCACTTGCGGCTTCCGAGTAATTTTACCAGAGAAGAGGTTACGAGCATTGTGGAGGGAACAATTATGGAAATGGGGCTCCTGGAGTGTGCCGACCGATCAATTGGAAACTGGCACTTGAGAGGTATTAGTGGAGGGGAAAAGAAGAGAGTAAGCATTGCACTTGAAATTCTAACAAGGCCCTGCATATTATTTCTTGATGAGCCTACTAGTGGCCTTGATAGTGCCTCCGCTTTCTTTGTTATTCAAACACTTCGAAGCATTGCTCGCGATGGAAGAACGGTTGTTTCATCTGTTCACCAGCCAAGTAGTGAAGTATTTGCACTCTTTGACGACCTCTTCTTACTATCTGGTGGTGAAACTGTTTATTTTGGAGAAGCAAAGACTGCTATTGATGTAAGAGAGGGAATCTTGGCACCCTGTTACCAGTATTTTTATATCGTCAATGAATGAGTTTTTGAACCCCATTTTTCTTTTCTTGTGACTAATGCTAATTCCGCTTTGATTTTTGTAGTTTTTCGCTGAAGCAGGTGTCCCATGTCCTAGTAGAAGAAATCCTTCTGACCACTTTCTACGTTGCATAAATTCGGACTTTGACATTGTGACTGCCACACTGAAAGGATCTCAAAGAATTCGGGTGCGTATTAATTCTAACTCAGTTCTTTTACGCAGGATTTATACAACACAGTTATTCGATTTTATGTTTCAAATGAAATATTTTGGGTATTCTTTTCTCATACTAGTTGTATCTTTGTGTCTGAATTGGTAGGATGTACCAACATCAGCAGACCCTCTCATGAATTTAGCAACAGCAGAGATCAAAGCTAGGCTAGTCGAGAAATACAAACGTTCAAAATATGCAAATAAAGCGAGAGCCAGGATGCAAGAAATATCAGAAATTGTAACTTTTCCAACTTGAGCTCTTTATTCACATTTCCTTCTGCAGTGTTATGACATTGATATGGCATTATATGCGTTGACTTGGTATCACTGGAAACATATATGAAGTAGTCTATGTGTTGCAGGAGGGACATGTTATTGATTTGAAAAGTGGAAGTCAAGCAAGTTGGTGGAAGCAACTTTCAACCTTGCTGCGAAGGTCATCTCTGAACATGTCTAGAGATGTGGGGTATTACTGGTTAAGGATAATCATCTACATATTTGTATCAATATGTGTTGGTACGATCTATTTTGAAGTTGGCCACGGCTATACTGCAATCTTTGCCCGGGCAGCATGTGGTGCGTTTATAACCGGCTTTATGACGTTTATGTCCATTGGAGGATTCCCATCTTTCATAGAGGAAATGAAGGTAAGCTAATGCAACACAGATATGAGTACTCATATAGCAATGGTGAAATAGCAAGACATTTCTGTGGTAGTTTTCGCCTTTTCATGCCTTGTTTTCTTCTTGCAAACAGGTGTTTTATAGAGAAAGGCTCAATGGGTATTATGGAGTTTCGGTTTTCATCATTTCCAACTTCCTCTCTTCATTCCCATTCTTGGCTGCAGTTACTCTTAGTACTGGGACTATTACTTATCATCTGGTGAAATTTCGACCGGAGTTTTCGCATTATGTGTACTTCTGTCTCAATATATATCTCTGCATTTCGGTGATAGAGAGCCTCATGATGGTTGTCGCTTCTATGGTTCCCAATTTCCTAATGGGTATAATAACAGGAGCTGGAATCATGGTAAGAAGATACACTCAAATGTTTGATAAGCTTTCCTTTTCTCTTTCCCGTCATCATATCTATCCTTCCTGGTCTATCCTCAATTAAATGGTTGTGCATGCAGGGCATCCTGATGATGACCTCGGGTTTCTTCCGCTTGCTGCCGGATCTTCCTAAGCCATTCTGGCGCTACCCAATTTCATATCTCAGCTATGGCTCATGGGCAATACAGGTAAATCTTTGTGAACCATCTACCTCTTATCACTACTTGTCACAATGATGATGAAGTGTAAAATCAGATGGTATTCATTTGTATTGTAATTTGACATGCAGGGTTCCTACAAGAACGATTTCATTGGCCTTGAGTTTGAGCCCATGATACCCGGTGAGCCAAACCTTACAGGCGAGTATATCGTCCAACATATGTTTGGGATACCAATAGACCACTCCAAGTGGTGGGACTTGGTTGCTATTGTAGCCATTCTTGTAATGTACCGCGTTCTCTTCTTCCTAATTCTCAAGTTCAAGGAGAATGCATCGCCGGTGTTTCAGTCACTCTACGCAAAGAGAACGCTGCACCACCTTGGTAAGAGGCCGTCGTTCAGGAAACAACCCTCTATTTCTTCCAATAGGCACCAACCTCTCCACTCACTGTCTTCTCAAGAGGGCCTCAACTCTCCACTGCAGTAGAAGAGGCATTGCAGGACTGAGTAACTAGTCACTTTTACTAAGAAAAAAATCAGATCAAAAAGTAGGGAGCTTCTGTTGGAGTTTTATATACAGAAACTGTTTGATGTTCTTTCTCTGATGGATATCATTAAAGGAATGACCCTCGCGATTTTCATCAGCGTTTTGGTCTAAATCGGGGCGGCCTTCCACCGTTCAGTGCCTAGGCGCCGCCTAGGCCGACTTTCAAAACACTTATTAGAGTTCGAACTTGTTCGTCACCTTAATCAGATTATTACATTTTAAGATCACATCACATATTTGGTGGTAAATAAATCTAATTTATATTATATACTGTTATTAGTATCCAAAAAATCTCATTCTACACTCCTCATAAATGTATATTTCTTTCTTATTATAGAAAGTTTGAAGTACAAAATGAGATTTTTGAAGTGTCAATAACAATTCCATATTATATATAAAATATTAATCTGATCTGAGAGAAATAAGTAGCATTGTTAAGTTGTTTTGTTTGTCATCATAATAGTTTTTTATGTTATGTAAATTAAACTCGTTAATGACTCAACTATCGAGATTTATGTAGTAGATTGACATAAATATCAAAGTTTAAGGTCATCCAATAATAATACGAAGGGTGGTGAGTAAACTACACCTACTAATGGAGGGGAGGATGTGGAGCGCCTCTGCTTCCTTCCGCCTTTTACTTTTTCTTCTCATTTAGTTTCATCCTATGGTGAATAATATCTCCTTGTGGCGATTTGGTCTAAGCTATGATCATATATGAGACCCTTTATTGTTTTTGTGATCCTCTTTCATATCAAGTCCACTCTCAATATCCTTTCTCCAAGACCTCGTACTCAAAAACAAACACAATGCTAAATGCACATGAAGAACATGAAAATGTGGTCGAATTAAGAACTTAGTTCTCTCTTCTTAACACATTTACATCCCCATTACAGTGTTTCTGATTGATCGGCGCTTGTTTAGGATACAACGACCTCATCCTTACGAAAGTAGCACATCATATCGTAAGGCTCCAACAAACCACTGTTGTGTTGAACTCTCTTAAAGACTCACTTAATCTCTAAGTATGGTATGTATAATGCGACAAATGAACTTGCATGACTCCCCTAAGTTAATTCACTTATGACAAAATATGATGATGCCTTTATATAGATGTAGAAGTGACTATTCAAAATAGTTGTGCCTTTTCTTAAAGAGTCAGTGGTTGCATATCTTCAATAAAAAGGCAAAGGTATGATGAGGTCTTTATATAGATGTAGAAGTGACTCTTCAAAATAGTTGCGTTTGACTCTTCAATATAGTTGCATCATTTTTTGAAGAGTCAATAGCTGCATCGATTCAATCAAAGGCAAATATTGTGCCCTCTCTTTATTTGAACAATCACAATCTTATTCATGAATAGTCACGACTCCTCAAATATAATTTTCATTCACATAAATGTTTGAATAAAAAAATGCTTAATCATTTGTATCAAACGGTATTGATTAGGGGTGTGATATCCACACACCCCATTTTACTTTTCACACACCTTTTTATTTTACGGCCGTCGGATCGAATAAATTGAAGAAGATCAACGGATATAAATTATCATGGGACAATTCATTGTGTATGGATCATTTGTTTAAAAAAAAAATCATTTGAAAACTAATTTAATCACGTTATTATTCGTGTGATGTTGATGCACAAAATCGGCAAGGACTTTGGTACAACAGAAAATGTCAAGTTTGTGACCTTCGCTAGATGGCTCTGGTCATTAGTGTGGATAAGTATGTAAATGAATAGAGACAGGGAAGCAAACAACACAAGATGTACGTGGTTCACCCAGATTGGCTACGTCCACGGAGTAGAGGAGTTCTCATTAGTTGTGAAGGGTTTACACAAATACATAGGTTCAAACTCTCTTTTAGTGAGTTCTAGTGAATAGTTTAGTACAAATGACATTAGGGATTATTGTGGGAGAATGATTCCCTTTTATAGAAGAGAATTTCTAACTTTGTTCTGACATTGACACGTGTCGTGTTGTGATTGGCCTCTGACATCGACACGTATTGCGCTGTGATTGGCCTCTAATACCGACACGTGTCGCGTTGTGATTAGCCTCCTGGTTGGAGAAAAAGTCTTGTGGGTCCTTGACGGTATATTGTTGACTGGTGTTCAGTAGTTTCGGGATTGGTCAAGTATGGTACAAACATGTGTGAAAGATTTTTTTTTTATAACCGGCATTACATGCCTCTTAAGATGTTTAGAATGTGTTTAAAATAGAGAAAATAATATTTAATAAACAACTAATTGAATCACATTATTGCTAACTCATTGTGACAACTAATTTAATCACATTATTATCTGTGTGCGAATGACCTTTTTTATAAGGGAACTTTAACGAAAGATTTCTAGTACTATTCATTTTAACGAAAAATCACATTTTGACACTAAAAAGTCAATCCTGATACTATTCATTTTACCCTTTATTTTGTCCTTATCGTTAAAACTCAAAGTTTCTAAGCCATTTTCATTAGTTTCCCAAAAAAAAAAAAAAAAAAATCATTTGACAACTAATTTAATCACATTATTATCCGTATGCGAATGACCTTTTTTATAACTAGCATTACACGCCTCTTAAGATGTTTTGAAAGTGTAAAAAAAAAACAATCATTTGACAACTAATTTAATTACATTATTATCTGCGTCTGAATGACCTTTTTTATAGAACAATCATTTGACAATTAATTTAATTACATTATTATCCGCATGCGAGTGACCATTTTTATAACCAGCATTACACGTCTCTTAAGATGTTTTGAACGTGTAAAAAAAAACAATCATTTGACAACTAATTTAATCACATTATTATCCGTGTGCGAATGACTTTTTGTATAAAACAATCACTTGACAACTAATTTAATTGCATTATTATCCGCGTGCGAGTGATCATTTTTATAACCAACATTACACGTCTCTTAAGATGTTTTGAACACGTAAAAAAAACAATCATTTGACAACTAATTTAATCACATTATTATCCGCATACGAATGACCTTTTTTATAACTATCATTACACGCATCTTAAGATGATTTGAACGTGTAAAAAAAAAACAATCATTTGACAACTAATTTAATTACATTATTATCCGTGTTCGAATGACCTTTTTTTAAATTGGAACTTTAACGAAAAGCTTTCAGTATTATTCACTTTAACAAAAAACCACATTTTTACACTAAAAAGTCAATACTGATACTATTCACTTTACCTTTTATTTTGTCCTTATCGTTAAAATTCAAAGTTTTCAAGCCTTTTTTATTAGTTCCCCCCCCCCCAAAAAAAAAACAATTATTTGACAGCTAATTTAATCACATTATTATCCGCGTGCGAATGACATTTTTTATAACCAGCATTACACGCCTCTTAAAATGTTTTGAGGGAACTTTAACGAAAAGCTCCAAGTGCTATTCACTTTAACGAAAAACCACATTTTGACACTAAAAAGTCAATCCTGGTACCATTCATTTTACCATTTATTTTTTCCTTAAAGTTAAAATTCAAAGTTTTCAAGCCCTTTTCATTAGTTCCCCAAAAAAAAAAAAAAACAATCATTTGACAACTAATTTAATCACACTAGATAATATCATTTGTTAAAAAAATAAAAACAGTCATTTGACAACTTATTTAATCACATTATTATCCGCATGCGAATGACTTTTTTTATAACCAGCATTACACGCCTCTTAAGATGTTTTGAACGTGTTTAAAAATAGAGAAATTGAATCACATTATTACTGACCTATTGTGAGGCACTACTTAAGATAAACAAAATAAATAAATAAATACCAAAAAATTAATTATTAAAAAGGGTATATGCGTAAATTGACAAAAGGAAAGTCAAATATTTGAAATAAATGAATAATTTTAGATCATGCTAGAAGAAATCCCTCATAAACTAATTAAAGCAGCTGAATTTACATAATAAAACTGGTCTTTATAGAATTTACATTAAGAATAGAGAAAATAATATTTGATAAACAATTAATTCAATCATATTGTTGCTAGCCTCTTGTGAGGCTAAGCCCACCCTCTCCCCCTTAGTGTAGATAAGATCGTTTATTTTAAAAAAAATCATTTGACAATTAATTTAATCACATTATTATCCTTGTGCGAAAGAGGTTTTTTATAACTAGCATTACACGCCTCTTAAGATATTTTAAACGTGCTTAAAAATAGAGAAACTAATATTTAATAAATAACTGATCGAATCACATTATTGCTAGTCAATTGTGAGACTAAGCCCACCTCTTCTCCCTTAGTGTAGATAATATCGTTTGTTAAAAAAAACAACAATCATTTGATAACTTATTTAATCACATTGTTATCTGTGTGCAAAAAACCTTTTTATAACCGGTATTACACGCCTCTTAAGATGTTTTGAATGTGTTTAAAAATAAAGAAATTGAATTACATTATTACTAGCTTATTATAAGGTACTAATTAAAAAAAAGCATTAAAAAGTATATTATTAAAGAAATACTGTTAAAATGACGAAAATACCCCTATCTTATTTGATGTATTTTCTTGTAATGCCTTTGTAGTTTTTCATTTTAGCGGCATTTTTGTTGAAGCATGATAACACGAAATCACTATTCACCTTTTCCATTCTCTTGAAATATAATAGATGTTCTCCAAAAGATGTATGTTGGCATCTCTTTGTCAATCAGTGTCTTAGATTTGGCTAGAGGTCTGCTGCCCTAAATTAGTGTCTCTTATGTGTCTTCTTTCTAATATTTTGATATCTGTCCTTAACCTTAACCCCAAACTTAACTGCGTTATGAATTAAGAAAAAAAAGTAAAATTGGTTAAAGAAAAACAAAAACCACCAGCAGCCTCGATGGTCACTCACAAAACCACACCACGCCATCGTCGTCAAGGACGCTTCTCCACACCGCCGGCAAAGCCTCTTTTACTCTTGCCCTCTATTTCCGATGAACCCACGCACTGATTATTAATTTTATTCTTGGGTTTCCATCCCCCCCGTCTTAATGGGTTCACTTTCCCTTTCATATATAACCATCTAATCCTCCCTAAATTTCTTTCATTATTTTCAGGATTTGTTAGAATTTTTACAGAAGATATGTTCTATTGGGATTTTCAACAAAGCCAGATTCTATCCCTGATCTGTGACATTATTCCTATGAAAATTATAAATAGATTCTACCTAGAAATTAATCTGACGGAAGTTTTATTTGACTATGGACATGAATGGGGAAGATGACTTTTTCAATCTTGGGTCAAGAGAGAAAGAGATATAGGGGAGGATTCGAGGGAGGCTTTGGCGGCAACACGTAGGAGTGTCCCGAATTGCGTTACCGCCGATAGCAGCTAATGAGGTTTATCTGGTTGCGTGGACAGCATCTGCTAGTTCTTTGTTTTTATTTTTATTTTTTATTCGTAAGTGTAGATGGGGGAGTCCTTGGCGACAGGAGTTGGGGTAGCCTCTCCTAAAATGGGGTTGGCCGGCGTGGGTGCCTATCTGGGTTGCTGGCGAGGGAGACTTTCGGGATCCGGGTGGGTGGGTGGGTGGGGAAGTGGTTGCTGCAAGTTTCTTAATTTTTAGTTTTAGTTTTAGTTTTTTTAATTTTATTAAAAGTTAACAAAGTTAAGTTTACGTTTAAAGGAAACTAATGAAAATGATTTGAATACGTGTCAAAAAAATAAGAAGGGAAACACATAAGAGACACCAATTTAGGGACAACATACCTCTGGCCCTTAAATTTTATATAAGCCCAAGTTAGTACAGTTGGGTTGTGAGACATGCATAAACAGGAGTTGTTTTCCCACTCGATTTCTCTCATTTTTTGTTGTTCAATTTCGAGTTGTGGTTTAAGAGCACATAATATATAAGGTTTGTCAAAGTTCGAAGATTGCAGTGCTTTGCTTTGGAGTATAGATTTTTGAATACTGGGAGATGGATACCTACTAAACTACAAACATAATAGAAGGGGCAAAATTCTATCTTTAGGACATTGCATTTATGCAAGTCTTAATCTCTAAATTTGTCAATATTTCTTACTCTCTCTAGTTATTTATATTAATCTAATATACAATTTATGTCTCGATTTTCTTTATGATTATTACCATTGGGTTTCTTATGTTATTTTCATATTTTTTTAATATTACTCCAACAATGAATAATTTAAAAGTTATTTCGAATTAAAATTTTAGGTCATTTTGATTCCAGTTTCTAATCAACCTAATTGTTGGACTGAAACCTTGTTTGTTTAAATATTTTGATCGAGGTCCTTAATATTATTTAAGAGATTTAACTCATGCATTTATGATTGTAATGTCCCACAAATTATGAAATTTAAACAAATTCAAATAATATTTTTAAAACATACTAAATACTTAAAAAATAAGTATTTAGAGTAACATTGTTCTTCACAAAATTATAGGAAGAAAATAATGTACGCAACCCACATAATTATTAACATATTTTAAAAAATAACTACTTACATATTTTAAAAACCAGTACAGGGTTGTATTCATGAGAATGGGTTAACTTGTCAATTACATTCATTAATTTACTAAACTTAGGACAGAAAACTAAAACTTATTAACGCAGAGTCATTTTAGACCCATACAATAATAATGTATGGTTGTCAGACCTAATGGATGGCCCCTGACAGAGCCCACAAAGTAATAAAAGATTAAGGTACTAGGCCCACAAGCAAGCTCTTAGGATCGAGTAGACAGGGCACTACCTTGAGTACAAGAGATGGCCACCACCAACGACTGATCATGGACACGGATCGTCTACCGACAAAAAAAGGCAGGAGCATTGAACTGAAGTTCTTTCCGATCGCTCAAGCCAGTTGACATGCCTGAAAACTTTTGCCACTGAGCTACAAGAATGGGTCCTTCTAAATGTCAACACCAGGCCACGAGTTGGCCTACAATGGAGAGGAAAGTCTATGAAAGTATATGATTGATGTCAGGCTAATAGCTCGGCGGAGTATATGATTGATGTCAGACTAATAGCTCGGCGGAAGTCCTTTCCAACAACCTTTTCACGAGCACTGCGCTCGTGGCATGTCGATCTGGGAAACAAGCGTGCGCAGATGTCACTTCTTCTCCATGTGTTAGGTGGGCAGTTGAGAAGTAGCCTTCATACCACGCCTACATGTACAACCCATTAACTAGTGGAGTGGACGGTGAGGGACTTAAAGACGCAAGACTTTTAGGACTCTCGAACGACCTTATATTAAGGAGACCACAAAAGCTGAACAAGCACTCAGCCATTAATTTGTACCAGCCATACTGATTCATCTTATTCATAGATCCGTCAAAACTAAGGCATGATGTGTGCTAAGAAATGATTGTTAAATGGGAACCTAGTTTTTATGAATCCGATTGGTTTGTTGGATTTTTTATTTTATTTATTTTATTTTTATCTTGTTAAACCATCCAACTACCCACACCAGTAAGAGCTTCCAATGGAAATGTGAATAATAAAAAAAAAAATTATCAAATATAAATTTGAAAGCTTATGTGGCAATGTTTGCTGACTTCAATATGCTTTTCCTTATTCAATTAATATTTGTAGGATCCACTATTCAAAACAAATCAATAAGAGAACTGATATTAGCACACCAAAAATCTCATTCTACACTCCTCACATCACAAGTGTATTTTTCTTTCTAACTATAGAAAATTTGAAGTGCAAAATGAGATTTTTGAAGTGCAAATAATAATTCCCATAAATAAAAACTACTTTTCATTATTTATGATTGGTGCATTATACTATAAAACATTTAAAAAATAGGGTTAATCTCAGTTTACTATCTTGAAGTTTCTTGATTTTCAACATTTACTACATCAAGTTTCTTTCACCCCAGTTTGGTACCTAAAGTCATAATTCTAGCACACTTTCATACATCCGTTAAGTTTTTCGCTAGAACCTCTGTTAACTGATGATGTGGTGCCCACGTAGACAATGACCGGACACCACGTGTCGATATAGGCCAACGCGAATATTAAAAATTAAAATAATCATAATAATTTCAAAAATTCAAAAATGTGAAAAAAAAAAAAAAAAAAAAAAAAAAGAGTCTAATAACTCTTTGTGGAGCTCTGACGATGGAGATAGCTTTACACATGTACCAACTCTTCCCAATAAAGCCATCTCACTCATTACCGCCACTCTAAATTCCTCACAACCCAAAACCACTACACCTTTCTCTTCCCCCATTTCTCTAAAAACCCACAATTCTAGTCAAGATATCGAAGAAATTGGACCCCTGTTGAGAACCATATATATATATATATATATATATATATATATATATATATATATATATATATATATATCGGCCCTTATATTTAGCCCATATACTTAGGGCTATGTAGGAGTATGCGTATAGTATATGTTGTATTTATGTATTCCGTATTTCTTAGGATGAGCTGTATTATTACCCTTCAACAGGTCATGAGTTTGGCATGAATGAAATAATATCTTTTCTCTCTCTTTCTTTGTCTCTTTCTTTATCCATTTTCATCTCCATCTCTTCTAAAGTCTGAATAGGGTCCTATCATTTGGTATTAGTCACCAATTGACGATGGGCGGTCGGAAAGGTCCGAGTGTTTTTTCCGATGAAGGCTCAAATCAGGTGATCACTTCCGGCGGTAGCTCAAATTGGAGGTTGAGGTGCCAACATCCACTAGTGTTGAGCAACTTGAGACCCAATTTCATGACCTCTATGATATTGTGACAACATTTTCTACTCGACAAGCAGAGTTTGAGCAAATGATGGCAAATTTGCAAGCAACAATGACCTCTGTTACAAACACTCAGATCTGGCAATCCGATTTTCAGGATTTTCAGTTGTCCGTTTTAGAGGAGTTTCGTTTGTTACGCTTAGCGATGAGTTCCACATCCTTCACCATGGCGT
Source organism: Pyrus communis (assembly GCF_041283825.1). Classification (NCBI taxonomy): domain Eukaryota; kingdom Viridiplantae; phylum Streptophyta; class Magnoliopsida; order Rosales; family Rosaceae; genus Pyrus; species Pyrus communis. Next base: position 10,501,617 of record NC_142567.1, read on the forward strand.
CGCAACCATCACATATCGTGCCCACTGAAAATCGATATGTTTCAAAACACATCTAGTGAGACCTTGCTCCGATCTTTACCATTACCGTTGTCAGTACCTCTAGGGCATTCATCCACCCAGATTTTCATGCCAATGTGCACAAATTTCCTAAAGGGATCTCAACTCTCGGCCTCTGTTCTGTCCCTATCAACCTACAAATATCTCTCACCCCTGTTACCAAATCCCCATCTATCCCAACCTCTGATGTTGCCTACTTCACATTTTGTGATACCCCCAGGGTCCTCCTCTCACTATCAATTTTAGTCAACACCAAGGTTGCCATCGACGAAATTCAAACTCCCAATTTCTATGGTGAGGATCATTATAGTTGGTTGGCTATGACAGAGCATTTTCTTGCATATTACGTAATGGAGGCTCACCATCGAGTCTTTGTGGTAGCAATGCATTTTGCGGCCGATACGGCTCTCTGGATGAGATGGTACAAAGAAAATCATCTTGGGGAGTCATGGGAAACTTTTTCTTAGAAATTGGTCCAACAATTTAGTCCCAGAGGGGCCTTCAACTTCAACGTGTTACTCTTCCATATCTGGCAATAAGTAATGTTCATGATTACAACAATGAATTCATTTAGCGATCTTGTCGCGCCTATAGATAGTCAGATGCACAATTGATGGATGTGTTTATTGGGGGACTTCACGACGAGTTACAAGATGAGATGTTAGCCATTAGTCCCGACTCACTTACCCGAGCTATGGAGCTGGCTCAATTATTTGAGAACTGGGTTCAACGCAGAAAAGGGTTGCATTCTCATTATTCTCCGTTGTGACATGTGCAATTCTCCTTAGTTTTCAGGCCGCAATATGTACCTCATACTCCTACAACGCTGCCAGGGCCGTCATCTAAACCTACCCAGTCATCCAATTACTGTCGCATATCACAAACGGAATTTCAGAGTAGGAATAAGAAAAGCTTGTGCATCTATTACCTATAAAAGTATCAACCAGGCCATTGTTGTACGATAACTCTAGCCCTTACTTACTCATTGAATCCATTTCATTGGAGATGACAGAAAAGCCAGCAGATAACATGATACAATCAGAGGAGCTTGACCCTATGCCAGAATTGGATACTCTGATTTAATTTCACTCAATTAGTGGTTATCGGGGAACAAGAGGCGTGCAATGCGCCTTTGTGGAATGATTAACTCTACTCTTGTTCATGTTTTGGTGGATTCTGGTGCTGACAACAATTTCCTTAATCCTCAGTTTGCTTCGACACTAGGACAACTCATTAATACTGTTGCCATAGATTCGATCATAGTAGCCAATGGTGGCACTTGTTTCACAAAAAAGACGATGCAGAACGTCGAGGTGAGTTTTTTGATTTTCTTCTACTTATAAATTACTTAGTGTGGTTGGTTGTGACATGGTTTTTGCTGTCAAATGGTTGAAGTTGTTGGGTTGGATTCGTTGGCACTTCGAGCAAGAGATCATGGAATTTTCAATGGCAGGACAAAATTATAGATTAATTGAGGATAAGTTTTCACCATCAACCCAGCTTTCCACTACAACCAAGTTTGAGGGTTATATCACTCAATTGTTACAAAAGCCTAATATGAGTTTATCGGTGCCAACCGTTTCTCTAGATGTTTTTGTTCTATTTCTTTGTTGATATATTTTCTGAACTAACCAACTTTCTACAGCATCGGGAAGTTGTTCATAGAATCCCTCTGCTGCCTAGCATGACTCTAGCGAATGTGAGACCGTACCGTTACGCCCATTGGCAAAAGGATGAAATTGAATGTCAAGTTGCAGAGATGCTTCACTGGGCATTATTCATTATAGCTCCAGCTCATTTTTTCCCCTGCATTGTTGGTTGGGAAGTCGAAAGTACATGGCGATTTTGTAAAGATTATTGCAGATTGAACTCATTGACAATTCTGGACAAGTTACCAATTCCAATAGCAGATGAGCTTTTTGATGAATTATATGGTGCTGTAATTTTTTTCCAAACTAGACTTATGTTCAGGTTATCACCAAATTCGAATGGCGAATGAAGACATTGAGAAGAAAGCCTTTCGTACGCACGAGAAACACTATGAGTATTTGGTTATGCCTTTTGGGCTTACCAATACGTCGTCCACTTTTTAGGCCGTATTTACGAAAATTTGTCTTCATGTTCTTTGATGATATCCTCATCTACAGTCACACTGAATCTGACCGTTTGAAACACCTTAGTACAATTTTTGTACTAGTTCGTGCTAATCAGTTATTCGTGAAGGCTTCTAAATGTGCTTTTGGATAGTAATCAATTCAATATTTAGGCCATGTAATTACCAAGCAAGAGTAGCGGTTGATTAAACTAAGGTTCAATGTGTTTATGAGTAGCCCAAGCCAACTACGTTCAAAGGTTTGCGAGGTTTCCTTGGCCTCACGGGTTACTACCGTTGTTTTGTAAAGAATTTTGGTGCTATTGCTTGCCCTTTAATAGATTTGTTGAAGAAAAATGGTTTTAAGTGGACATTGGCAGTAGAACAAGTATTTACTCAATTAAAGTTGGCCTTAACCTCCACTCTGATCTTAGCCCACCCCCCCCAACCAATTTTTCTAAACCATTTGTGTTGGAAAGTAATGCTTCTGATGGGGGAATTAGGGCTGTGTTGTCTTAAGAGTCACATCCAATTGCTTATCTCAATTGCACTATAGCTCCGAAACACATGGCTATTCCTGTGTACGACAAAGAAATGATGGCGATAGTTTATGTGATGCAACAATGGCGACATTACCTCATTGGTAGTCAATTCACCATCATTACAGATCATCGAACAATCCAATATTTTCTAGAACAATGCCTTACCACATCAATGCAGCAACATTGGCTCCTTAAGCTATTGGGGTATAACTATAAGTTGGTGTTGATAGGAGCATATTCATGCGACTTAAATGGCTTGTTCTCGTGCATTTACGTTATGTTTCTTTAGTTATTTTAGTACTTTAAGCTATTTTCGTGTGTTTATAGGTCCAAAGGGCTAAAGGAGCAAAAAGATGCATTTTGGAGACTTTTGGAGCACTTTTGGGCTAAGGATGGATAGCTTATGCTTGGAGCCAAAGTGTTGGACGAAATTGAAGACCTAATTGAAGACCAAAGTGTTGGAACCTTGTTCTCTTTAGTTTTAGGACATTTAAAACCTTTCCTAATCCCAATCATGCCATGCATAACACACATCCATTCTAACACATTGTCATTGCACATGCATTTCCTTCATTAGTTAATTCACATGCTCCATACTTATCATCACCACTCATTACTTATCACATATCATCACCACTTATCACTTATCATTCACCACTTATCATATCATACATTCATTTATCACTTATCATAATCATTCACTTATCACTTAACATATCATACACTTATCACTTATCACTCATAATCACCTACAACATCCACCTACTTCACCTACAACATCCACCTACTTCACCTACAACATCCACCTAATTCACCTACAACATCCACCTACTTCACCTACAACATCCACCTACTTCACCTACAAATGACATAGCCATATGTTCCCTCCACTACTCCTATAAATACCCTTGCATTCATTCATTCAATTCACATCTCATTTTCATACACAACACACCACAAACACATCCCTTTCTCTCTTAGCCGTGAGTCTCCCTTAGAATCCAAAAACCATCTATCTATTTCCACCACTTCCCAACCCTCCAAACCACTCCTCTACCATTTCCATAATCCCCCAAACCTCACCTTAGACCTTGTGCTACAATAACGAGGAAGATAAGAGGGCCTAAACGTTCATACAATTCAAGTTTGAGTTGTTGGAATGTTTAGGTGTTTCTTTGATTTCAAAGTTTAAATTCAATTCTCTTTGTTTTGTACGTATGAGGAATGGAAGAGAAGAGTGCCTAAACGTTCATACAATTCAAAGTTTGAGTTGTTGGAATGTTTAGGTGTTTCTTTAATTTCAAAGTTATGAGGAAATAAACCCCCCTTTAGCTAGGGGGTGATTCGAAATATATGTTTATACTTGCAATATAATTTGATTACTTCTAATTGCGTTTCATAAGTTGTGGATTCAATTTGTTTAACCGTTTGATTGATAACTTATTTATGTATGTTTATTGAGAATGCGCGCTTAATTTTCATGCATAAATATGACGCTAGAATATAAGTGAGTTTCACCTAATAGTTACGAACTTATATTCACAAGTAGTGGAGGTTGCTTATAAACAATCGCGTTAAATGAATTCTTGGCACTAGTTTCATGCGTATTCCATAGTAACGAATGCCTCGTCAACACTTATAGTTTTCATGATGCTTAATGATCTTTGATTGTATCTTTATTGTGCTTTTCACGTAAAGGACTTTTGGAGAATGTTGTGAATTGCGTTGCGCTAACCCATCCAATTCATTAACTTAAGGAAAACTTGACGGTTAATTTAAGCGGACCTAATTGACCCAGGGCGTTGAGAATTAATGATTTGTTGAAACGCAATTGGAAATCTTTTTATTATGCAAGTGTAACATGTGTGGAGATGAACCCCTTGGCTAGCATCCATTCATTCTATTTTCATCATATTCATATTTACATTCTGCTTTAATTACAATTTGTTCATTTAGTTTAATTTCGTTCAAAACTCAATCCCCCTTTACTTTCTTATTCTTTAGTGCTTAGAATCTGTTTAGTTTATGTTTTAAAGCATTTTGAGTTTTTGGTTTGTCTTAGTGTTTTAAACTTTAGTTTTGCATTCTTTGAGTCTAGGATAGCGTTTTATATTGTTTTTACGTTTTTGTGTCAGTTTCCAAGAGATTTGCAATCCCTCCTAATCCCCGGTCCAGAACGATCCCTACTTGCATACTTACTACAATTGACAAAAAGAGGGTTTAATTTGTGTGCGTATAAATCACGCATCAGGTGTATCGGTCCTGAGTGCATAATACAACATCTAATGCATTGTCCAGACGCCATGACTTATTAATATTAATGGGGCTTTCACAACCAATCTTTGATGGAATAGCCGAGATTCAAAGGGCTTGTGCTTCCGACAAAGAGTTAGCTCAAATTAAGCAGGATCTTTAAGCCAACCAATCAGGCAAACACCCTTAAGGATAAACATTTGTATTAATGAGATTGACTTTTTGTACCAGCATAGTCTGAGTGGCGCCAACGTATTTTACATGAGTTTCATTTAGCCTCTTAAGCTAAACATACGGGGGTTCTACGTACTTATCTCAGGGTGAAGCGAAGTTTCAATTGGCCTAGAATAAAAAGGGCAGTAAAGAAGTTCGTTGCCAAATGCGAGTTATGTCAGAAACAGAACTATGAGGCAATTAATCCACCTGGACTCATCCAACCTTTGCTTATTCCTTTTGATACATAGTAAGATATCTTCATGGATTTTGTGGAAGGACTTCCCACATCATAGGGCAAGGACTTCCCACTTCATTCCTCTAACTCATCTTTTTACAACGTCAAAGGTGGTTGATGTCCTTGTTAAGAAAATTTTCCACCTACACGGCATGCCTAAGTCAATTGTGAGTGATCGTGACCCTATCTTTATGAATAATTTCTGGCCTTTGTTGTTCAAAAATCCAAGGTACTACACTTTTCCATAACTCAGCTTACCATCCGCAAACTGATGGACAGACCAGAGTGCTCAATCACATAGCAGAACATTATCTACGTTGCTATGTTACAGATAAGCATTCAACTTGGGTGTCATGGTTGCCTTGGGCCAAATGGTATTATAACATTACTTTTCAAGCCACCATACATATGATGCCATTTCAATCAGTATGTGGGAGACAACACCCTCTGTTTTTACATATGTTGCTGGCATTTCTTTTGTTCAGTTAGTGGATTCTACCCTCAAGGACAGAGATACCCTTCTTTCTCAATTGAAGGCTAATATCCAGTTTGCTCAGACTCGTATGAGAAACTATGCTAATCAGAGACGAACCGAGCAAGAATTCGTTATTGGCGATTGGGTTTACTTTCGTCTTTAGCCCTGTCGTTAAACAATGGTTGCTAATCGCCACTATCATAAATTATCTTCTAGATATTATGGTCCATTTTAATTCTTACAATGAATTGGACAGGTGGCCTACAAGCTTGACTTACCTCCTTCATTGTGTATTCACCTCATCTTCCATGTTTCTTTGTTAAAGAAGAAATTGGGAAATCATGAGATTACTTGTCTCACCTTGCCTCCCATTTTGGAGTGTGGCTTGGTAAAACGGAAAAATGCAGCAGTAGTTCATTGGTTGGTTCGATGGTAGGGGTTTTCACAAGAAAATGCTACATGGGAGGATGTCACTAACATCCAGACTCGGTTCCTAGAATATCTGGCTTGAGGACAAGCCTCATTTGAGGGCGGATGAATTGTTAACCATATATATCGGGTCTTATATTTAGCCCATATACTTAAGCCTATGTAGGAGTATGCGTATAATATATGTCGTATTTGTGTATTCTGTAATTCTTAGGATGAGCTGTATTATTATCTTTCAACGGGTCATGAGTGTAGATGCAAATTTCCGTCTTCTTCTCCTTTGACGAAAATGCACCTACAAAATAATAACGCATAAGATTAAGACCAAAAACCTCACGCGCCCATGATGAATGGGGGGAGCTTTAGCTGAAGAATCTCTGATGCCAAAGTTAGAATTTGAGAGAAAATGTGCTTGAGAATTTTTTGGGAGAGAATGAACTTAGCATTTTAGTGGAAAAACATGGCTATTTATAAGGGAGTGACCGGCCTTATTTGGAGAATAAAGGCCGACCACATATGGTCAAATTGTGAGTGTAATTGCAAGATATTATGTGAAATAATATCTTGCAATTAACTTGGCAATTAATCCCAAATTGAATAGGAAAATTGAAAGTTACCTTTTGAGTGAGGATTTGATGAGGAGTGATGATAAGGTTTTGAATAAATACCATTTTGATCACCTTTGACTTTTCCATGATTGAGCCAATATTGTTCGTTGTATGTGCGTGGGAATCCTGGTGTGCATCGAGGGTAATTTTGTCATTCTTACCCAAAAGTCCACGTGTTACCTTTATAATTTTCTTGATTATTTTTGGCTCCACAAATGCCCCTACACTTGCTGGGCTGCTCACAGGAAAGGGTAGCAGGTGTAGAGATCTTCAACTTTGATGCAGATTCCTACTTGGACTTGGAATTAGACTAGGAAAAGGAAATACATTATCTCCAAAGCTTATTTAAGCCTACCTTAAGTGGGGGATTAAACCAACTTCGGAGGGCAATTATTTATCCCTACAAGAAAAAGAGAAAGCTAGAGGATATTTGTTCCCCCTCCCTTAGCATTCTTCTTTGCTTGCCCGTGTTGATTTCTTTGTCTTCTCCGCGCTGCACTAATGTAAGAAAAACTTAATTTTCTTTGTCTTCTTCTTAGGTGGTGCTGCCACGGGGCAGTCGTCGAGGTGGTGCGGTACATTGGCTGGCAAGGGCTAAGGGTCGATTTGGCATAGGTTGAGGAAGTAGTGTGGCAGGGGCCACAACTTGTGCTGCTTGGCTTAACTAAAGCCAAGGGCTGGCTCAGCATAAGCCGAGGAATGGCATGGCATGGGCCATAGTTTGGGCTGCTTGCCAAGAATGAGGAAACTGCTTGAGTTTGATTTCTCAGCTGCCATAGATGAAGCAATCAAGGATATAGTTGCCAAGATCGGAGCTGCTGAAGATAAAGTGTCGGATAAGCGAACTGTTAAGTGCGAAGTGGTTGCTGCCCCCTGATAATTTGTTGCTTCACTGGTCTTCGAGTATTCGATCTTTTGAGCTGTGTGACCTTTTCGTACTGGAGAGCAATTAGTTTATCCTCTCACACTGAGGAGCAGACCCAGATGGGTGTCAGGGAATTAGTTTACCCTCTCGCACTTGAGATCAATTAGTTTATCATCTTGCACTGGAGAGCAGACCCAGATGGGTGTTGGGGAATTAGTTTACCTTCTCGCACTGGAGAACAATTAGTTTATCCTTTCGCACTGGAAAGCAGACCTAGATGAGTGTCAAGGAATTAGTTTACCCTCTCCAATTGGAAAACAATTAGGTTCATCTCGCACTAGAGAGCAGACCTAAATGGGTGTCGGGGAATTAGTTTACCTTTTCGCAATGGAGAGCAATTAGTTTGTTCTCTCGCAGTGGAGAGCAGACCCAGATGAGTGTTAGGGAATTAGTTTACCCTCTCGCACTGGAGAGCAATTACTTTATCCTCTCACATTTGAGAGTAAACCTAAATGGGTATCGGGGAATTGGTTTACCCTCTCGCACTGAAGAACAATTAGTTTACCCTCTCGCACTAGAGATCATACCTATATGGGTGTCGGGGAATTAGTTTACCCTCTTGCACTGGAGAGTATGGAAGTCGTTGTGGTGAGTGCAGTTGAGAAAAACTGAAAAACTGAAATAATCCTCAGCCTGTGAGGTCTTGTTTGACGATCTTCTTGAGACTTCAAACTGCTTGTGGAACCTGCATAAGGGTGTATGTGGGAAGCGCGATGAGTTACTCATAGATTTTTTTCAAGTATTGTACCATTGTTAGATGTTTCATCGTTTGCCGTTCTGAGGCTTGGTTGGTAATCAGCTGAGAATCTGAATGGATTGCAAGATTCTTCACCACTAAGTCTTTTGCCAATAGGGGCTGCTAATAAACTTTTACTCTGTCGTTGGATGCTTTGAAGTTTGATATGTCGTGGGCTTGGTCGGCGTAAGCCACATGGCAAGATCGGTATAGCTGGGAGCCGTGGTACAAGATTGGCACAGTTAGAAGCTATGGTGACAGATCAAGGGTTGCCAGAAGTGGTGGAGCATGTAAGCACGACTGTGAGAACAGAGCTGGGGCTGGCTTAGGCCAAGTTGTGTGCAACATGAGGAATTTGACCACTAGGTCCGTGATGCTTGGCTACTAGTGATGTGTTGCTTCAGTATTGAATCGTCTAGATTGTTGAGAATAAAACCTACCCTCGGTTTTTGGTAGTTCGGCTAGTGTGTCATTTTGGTACTTGTCCGCCCTCGGCGCACTATTAAGGTGAGCTGCTGCATTTGTTGAAAAAGAAGTAATCTTTGTATCAGACAATCTATGTGAGATAGTCTCGTCTGGTCGATCTTGTCAATGAAAGGTGACCCGTTTATGTTGGTCATGTCTCGTTGGAGCGTTTCGTCAGTAGCTTACTTATGCTGGAAATCGCGTAATCGTTCGATCATGAGCCTTTCAACTTCTTCTTGAATTTTCCTTTAGTGTGGTAGCGAAGCTTACGACTAGCCCCGGTCATGACCTGTTAGTCTTAAGTTTTTCTTCCATGTGCTCGACTCATCTATGTCATGGCTGCAGTGCATATAGTACATTCTTAATAGGCTAGGAAATTACTCGTAGGTTGCCGATTGAACTTGAGCTTGATTGAGTAACTGCTTTTCTCCGTCAGTCGTGTTGCCTACTCCTATGTGAGGTAGATGATGCTCTTTACAAGCCTAGCCATGAATGAACACTTCATCTGGAAGGTTGCTTATGTTGATCATCAGAGTGTGGCTGCAATGGTGAATGTATGTTAATTCGTGGGCCTAACAAAGAGTGCACGGTCATCCGCGCACTAAGACGAGAGTATACGCTATCTCGAGGGCCCAGTCGGGAGTGTACACTGCCAAAACGCTCGATTCGTGACTGGTTGAAAGGCTTCTTATTGGGACCATGCTGGAGAGGTTCGTTATCTGCCCTTGTTTTACTTTGGAACACCTCTTCTGGGGCACGCTACAAGAGCTGATTCACCAAGGTTGTCTGTTGTGCGAGGGCGCTTGTCAACTTTATGACTTGTTGAGACAAGTGTTGTTTGTCATTTAGGGTGGAAGAGCTTGGACGGTATGCGTCTCCTAGCGTGGTTAAAGTGTAATGGGCTACATGCGTGAGATTTAAGTTGGGATATGTCAAATATGCAGAGAAATAAAATGAAAATACCTCGGTTCAATCGTCAACCCAGAAATCTAAAGCTGAGACGGTCTAACCGATCTTGGATTGGTTTGGATTGCTTGGAGAGCCACGTGAGTGGGTTGGTCATCGAATTAGACCACGGGAGCGAGTCGGGCCGCTAACGTGGATTACCCATCATTATAGTTGTTGGAGCATGGGCCTTAGCTCGGCTCGAGAGCGCACTGGGCTCGCGCTGGGCTACTTCTTCTGCCGCAGCTGCTAAGGTAGTGATTTGGGCTAGCTAGTGCTAGGCCTGGCTTGGCTGCCTTACAGCATGGGTTGCAGATTGGGTCGTGCACCAAATGGACGAAGCTTAGGCTTGCGCGGTTGGGGCTGCGGCTTGGGTTGCTTCTAGCACATTGGCTTGATGCTTCAAAGTGGCGTGGGCTTAGGCTATTGGCTGCCTCGCTCTCCCTTCTCACCATGGGCTTACTGCATGGAGCTGCCCACTTCCCACTGCCACAGTGGTCCTCGTGGCTACCATGGTGATGGTGCTCCTTGGTGGCAAAGTTGCTCCTTTTGCCATTGTATTGAGCCTCGTGGATCATCGTGGTGAGGCTATGTCTCGTCCTCCATCATTTGATTTGGATCTTTGAACGTAAGAAGTTCTGTTTGTCGTGGTTTCCGAATTTCCCTTCATTGTATTTTTTCCTCACCTCTTTTCAAAGAATTAAAAAATTCTACGAAAGTACGAAAAATTTAGGAATGATTCGAAACGAGAAACTTTGAATGCAAGAGTCTTCTTTGAGCGTGTGAATCAAACTCTTAATGAAATCACCAATTTGTGGATGCAAATTTCCAGCGTCTTCTCCTTTGACAAAAATGCACCCGTAAAATAATAACACCTAAGATTAAGGCCAAAAACCTCACATGCCCATGATGAATGGGGAAGGCTTTGGCTGAAGAATCTCCGATGCCAAAGTTAGAATTTGAGAGAAATGTATTTAGGAATTTTTGGGGAGAGAATGAACTTAACATTTTAGTGGGAAAACATGGCTATTTATATGGGAGTGACTGAACCTATTTGGAGAATCAGGGCCGGCCACATATGGTCAAATTGTGAGTGTAATTGCAAGATATTATGTCTTGCAATTAACTTAGCAATTAATCACAAATTGAATAGGAAAATTGAAAGTTACCTTTTGAGTGAAGATTTGATGAGGAGTGATGTGAGAGTTTTGAATAAATACCATTTTGATCACCTTTGACTTTTCTTTGATTGAGCTGTTATTGTTTGTTGTATGCGCGTGAGAATCTCGGTGTGCCTCGAGGGTAATTTTGTCCTTCTTACCCAAAAGTCCACGTGTCACCTTCATAATTTTCTTGATTATTCTTGGCTCCACAATGAGTTTGGCATGAATGAAAAAGTATCTTTTCTATCTCTCTTTCTTTGTCTCTCTCTTTATCCCCCCTTCCTCTCCCTCTCTTCTAAAGCCTGAACATGGTCTTATCAACCCCAAAACTTGTGTGTGCAACCACAAATCAACGACCCGGGATCACTGAACAAGAACAAGCCGAAAAAGAAGAAGAAAAAGATGCCGATGATGAGGAAATAGAAAAGCTTTGAGAGAAGAACTTTAAAAACCCTCATCCCTCATGCCACCACGACCTCCAAAACCCCTTCCCTCATACAGCCACCAACCACCAGAACCTAAATCCACATTCCATCACGACCGTCGGAATCCCAATGGCCAGAACCACCATTAACAGGCCCACCAAATTTCTCCATCTTTTTCTTCCTCATCTCTTCCAAATTTGAGGTTTTTTCCTTTTTCAAATTTATGGTTTTTTAGGGCAGATTTAATAAGTTTGGATGGTTGAAATTGATTGGATTTGGGGATAAAAGTCAAAGATGGGAGATTTTTGGAATAAGAGTAAAGAGAGAAAAACTGAGAGAGAGAGAGAGAGGAATGACTTTGAAAAATTGGGATTCAGAGTTGAGAGGATTAAAAGAAATCTCAGGTAAGAGTTTTCGAGAATTTTTTGTTTTTAATTTTTTTTAGATTTTTTATTTTTATTATTCATGTGGGCCCATATTAACATGTGGCGCCCAATCACTGTCCATGTGGATGCCACGTCATCAGTTAACAGATGTTCTAACAGAAAATTTAATGGATATATGAAAGTGTCTCAGAATTATGAATTTAGGTACCAAATTGAGACGAAAAAAAACTTAATGTATTAAATGTTGAAAACTAAGAAACGACAGAGGACAATGATTTACAGTTACTTTATGACAACACACAATAAATTGTTCAATCCAAATAGGATTGATATATGGATTAAAATTTCTATCTGACTTCAAATTTTATTACATAGCATTCTACTTGCTCATCTTGCTCAAGATTTTCGGTTTGTTACTCCTTTTGTTCATCTATATCTTTCTTAGTTCTTTGCATCATAGGCTGCTCAAAAACTTTTTTTTCCACTCCTCAAAGTCACAACATCCATTTGCTTCGCATTTGGATTCACCATGGTTTGGCTAGGCAACCTTCCAGGTTGTTGTGTTTCCCCATCAAACTTGCTTTCACTCATTTATTGCTCAAGGTTTTCAACTGCTTTATCTGTTTTTTGTTTATGAGATTGAGTAGAGTTAGCTAAAGAAGCAATTAAATCCTCAAGCGACTTACTTGGAGCTTGTTGTTGTTGAGGTTGATATGGTGCTTGCAGTTTACATGAAAGAAGCCAGGTGGACGGTTATAATTGTTAAGAGCAGATTATTGTCTATTGTCTTGATTGTTCTACTTTAAGTGTGGATGATCGCGCCACCCCGCATTTTAGTTGTTGAAGTATGGATCATACTTTTGCCTTTGTTGCCCTTGAAACCTTCCTAATGCATTAGCTTGCTCAAAACCATCTTGATCCATCAACGAAGGGCATATGTCTGTGGCATATCTTATCATTGACCACACACTTGTTTTTTGAGCCACCACAACCTGTTGCACAAGATTAGTCAAGTTAGCTAATTGTAATTCAATACTAGAATTAATACTTACCTCATTGACTTTCTTAAGAGGTAGGTTATCTTTCCCTCCAAATTTGTCGTGTATTGCCGCAATGTTCTTTAATAATGCCTTAGCATTAGTTGGTGTCTTATCCATAAATGCTCATCCATTTGCTGCATCAAGCATTACACGATCCATGCCACACAACCCTTCATAAAAGTACTGTATGAGAAAATGCTTTGAAATCTAATGATTAGGACAAGGTGCAATCAAGTGTGTGAAACACTCATAGTAATCTCCTAAGGGTTTTCCATGTTGTTGCCGAATTGCACATATGTGTTTCCTTATACCTGTAGTTTTTGTGGTCGGAAAATATTTCTCCAAGAATGCTTGCTTCACATGGTTCCATGTGTTTATTGATCCTTGAGGTAAATTGTAATGCCACTCCTTTGCCTTAGCTTATCATATAAATGGGAATGCCCTCAACTTGACTTGCTCTTCACCCATACTTGCTAGTCTCATTCCCGAGCATACCACGTGAAACTCCATATGCCTCTGTTGAGAAGCCATGTAACTTAGGCAAGTAGTGAATCATGCCGGATTTGAGCTCAAATCCTCATTCTGCATTTGGATATGTGATGCACAATGGTTGTTGATCTGTATTTGGCGTTGCCAACTCCCTCAAAGTACGGTTATTAGCCATGTCTTATTGTGGTTCTTCCTCCTCTTTCAAACTCAAATGTGGTAAGGACACCTATGCTCGCTTCTGTTTGATTGTTCCTCGAAGCTTTCGAAGTGTTCGTTCAAGCTCAGAATCGTAAGAAGCTAGATCAAAGCTCTTGAACCTTCGAGTATGCATATACTGCAAAGAGTACCTGAAATAAAACCAAAAACAAAAACACTAATTGTGGAGCCAAAAATAATTAAGATGCGACACATGGATTTTTGGGTAAAATGATAAAATTACCCTCAAAGCACACCGGAATTCCTACGCGCGAGCAATGGACAATCATTCTTCAATTAAGTCAAAAATGCCCAAATAGGTATTTATTTTCAAACCTATTTCATCCATCCTCATCATATCTTCTCCATAAGATAACCCTCAAAACATTCCATTTAAAATTATGTTAATTGATCAATTAATAGATTTATTACCTAATTAATCTATTAATTGTCAATTAAACTACTAATTACACCCAAAAAACTCCCAAGAGGCCGGTCACCTTCTTTCCTAAAAGGGGCCGGCCATGCACTATATATTAAACCTCATTTCCTCTAAAAACCTAGGTCTTCACTCTTGCTAAACACTCAAAATTCTCCAAACACTTTTCCCTCAAAATTCTAACTTTGGCATCAGAGGTTCTTCTGCCAAAGCCCCACCATTCATCGTGGGCGTATGAAGCTCTTGGCCTTGACCTAATGTGTTATTTGTTTTGTAGGTGCAATTTTGTCCAAGATCAAGGAGGAAGAAATTTGCATCCACAAATTGGTGCTTTCATTGAGAGTTGAGTCCCACACTCGTAGAAGACTCTCGCGTCCAAGGTTTTTCTATTTTGTTATCCATTTGTAGATTTTTAGTACGTTTTTATTATTAGAATTTTTATTTGCAAAAATTCTTTGATAAAACGTAAAAAAGAAGTACCATGGCTAGAAATTTAGAAAATTCAACAAGTAAAAATTCCAATATTCAAGAGATGGGACTGCGACGATCCATGAGGCTAAATGTGACAATAAGTGGAGCAGCATCACCACCACAAGTTTCAACCACAGGAACAATTGTGCCACCAGCAGCGAGGTTCATGGTGTCACCACCACAACCCGAGCCATGCCATCTAAGTAAGCACAAGCCGTGCCATTCAAGGCCCATAGCACAAAAGCCACGGCTTAAGCCATGTCACTCCAAGCCCAACGCGAGCCACGTGCGCCATTCGCCGAGCATCCCATTATTGTGGCCTAGCCTGCTCCCGTCGAGCAGCCCACTCTCGTGGCCCAGCCTGCTCTCGCCAAGCAGCTCACTCCCGTGGCCTAGCCTGCTCTCGCCAAGCAGCTCACTCCCGTGGCCCAGCCTGCTCCCGCAGCCCAACTTGCTCATGTGGTTAAGTCTGCTCCCATGGCTTTCTGAGCAGCCCAAATCGATCTAAGATTAGTTCAATAGTCCTGGCTCCAAATTTCTAGACCGACGATCGAGCTAGGAGCATTTTCATCACATTTTTCTGCAGATTTGACATTTCCAAACTCAAATCTCACACTCGAAGTTTACCACACTTCCACTGCTCAAGGAGACACATTCATTCCAAGCTATTCCAACCCAAATAGAGAACAACATTTGTCTCAATAAGTCATAGAGTTGACGAGCACCGTCGCACAATAGACAATCTTGGTGAACCAGCTTTTGTAGCGCACCGAGATGCAACGTGCCCCAAACGAGGTGTCTCGAAGTAGGACAAAGGCAGACAAAGAACCTCTTCAACAGTATCCCGGCAAGCAGCCACTCGACCAGCCACGAACCGAGCGTTTTGGTAGTGTACACTCCCGATTGGGCCCCCGAGATAGCGTATACTCCCGTCTTAGTGCGTAGAAGAGCGTGCATTCTTAACTAGGCCCACGGACAAGCGTACATTCACGATTGGGGTCATATTCCGATAGTCAACACAAGCAACCTTCCAGGCAAAGTGTTCATTCGCGGCTAAGCCTGCAATGAGCATCATTCACTTTACATCAGAGTAGGCAGCACGACGGATGGAGAGAAACAATCACTCAGTTCGGCTCAAGTTCAACCAGCAGCCTGCGAAGAACTCACTCGCCTGCTAGGAATGCACCACATGCACCGTATCCGCTGCATAGGCAAGCCAAACACATGAAAGAGCGGCCTAGACCAGCAAGTCACGGTAGGGGCAGCCGAGAGTACCGCTACCCTAACAAAGGCAAATTCTGAAAAAAGTAGAAAGACTATTGACGAAGCGATTGCGTAATTTCTAACACAACGAGGTTGCCGACGAGGCACTACGATGAAACATGGCCAACATAAGCAGGTCACCCTTCACGGACAAGATTGAGCAGGCAGAGCCTCTACGCGAGTTCAGCATGCCATATTTCACATCTTTCAAAGGGGATGAAGACTCGAAGAAACACTTAAAGCACTACCAAAACACAATGATCCTTTATCAAATGACGATCTCATGTGCAAGATATTTGCCATCACTCTATAAGGCGAGGCGCAAGATTGGTTATACACCTTGCCGTCATAATCTATCCTATGAACTTTCTTTGGTTTTCACCAAAGAACGCTCGATCAAAAAGAAGTCCAACCATTTGTTCAACGTCAAGAAGAACCCAAAAGAGTCGCTTCGTGACTATATGAAGAGGTTCAAAGTAGAGAATGCAAGGATAATCAGATGTAATGATTTGATAGCTAGAGCAGCCTTCCAAAAAAGATTTCCAGCAGACCACTCGCTATTCAAAAAATTGATCATGAAAGAAGATCTAACTCTGGCAGACTCTTTTGTTCTGGTAGAGAAGCATGCATTTTGGGACGAAGCTCGCTAATGCACATTCAAAGACTTGAACAAGTACCCGACATCACTTCCCCACTATCCAAACTGAAAGCAATGGATAACTTATTCACATGTTTGACGGTATCTGAAGCATCAATAAGCTTTACCATCATACGAGAAGAGCTGGGGGCCCGACTACCTGTATTCCAAAAGTTCTCCTCGATGCTACCAGAAATTCAAAAGCTAACTTCGCCGATAGTTGTGGCAATCCAGAAGCTTAAGTTTTACCTTCAGACGCACGCAGTCATCTTTATGACGCACTATTTCGCCCAATCCAAACACACAAAGATAAAGGCGTAGACATTGGCAAATACAAAATTTTCTGACGAACGCAATAACTTGGCCAAAAAGAAATGCCAAGGGCAGACAAACACTTGAATGACTACTCGGAAGCAAGTTTTGTCCTCGTCGTCCTAAAAGATTCTAAATAAGAGCAACATGTATTGGCAGTTGAGCACCACCTCATGCTGCGTGTCACACGACCCTAGCCGACCCTTGCTCCATAATTTAGTTCTAGAGTGGTCCAATACCGGCAGTTGAGTATCTCCTGCTACGTGTAACATGGCCTCAACTTCACGATTCCCTACCACGCATTCACGACTTAACAGAGTGGCCCAACGACGCCCTGGAGGTAGCCGAGCACGCCCTAGCTGCGCCTGCTCTACCCAATAGAGATTTCTGGCATTTGCATGTCGATGACGCGTCTAACTACAAAGGTTCGAGAGCAAGCGTAGTCATTGTCACCCCATATGATTCGATGCTCGAACATGCTATCATTCTAGGCTTCAAAGCATCTAGCAACGAAGCAGAGAACGAGACCCTACTAGCAAGCCTCCGAATGGCAAAAGACTTAGTGGTGAAAAAGCTCGTAATTCGTTCTGATTCCCAACTAATCACTAATCGACCTAGGCTCTACCCTCGACCACCAACTTAAATGCTCTATCCCGAAGGAATATCTAGACAAGGCAAGCATAGAGGTGAAGCCAGCAACCGAGGTGTCATAGGTTAGTACAACTCCAAACTAGCAAGATTTCATTGTAGACTACCTGGTCAATGACACATTTGCCACTAAAAGAATGGAGTTTGGGAAGCTCCAAATCAAGGCTGCATGCTTCTACATGTGGAACGATATTCTCATTCGAAGATCCTACACTGAACCACATCTTCGTTGTCTAACGCCTCCCGATGACTTGAAGGTTCTAAGCTCAATCCATGAAGGTGTTTGTGGAAATCACTCCGGAGGTCGATCCTTAGCATAAAAGGTTTTTAATGCAGGCTACTATTGGCCTACCATGCACCAATATGCTAAGGAGTTAGTACAAAAGTACGATCGCTGCTAACGCTACAAGCTAATACCAGCACTGATTGTCAATGAGCTATACCTGCATACGAGTCCTTGGCCGTTCATGTAGTGAGCAATCGACCTGGTAGGACTTATGCCGCCTGCTACTGAGGACAGAGGCATGATAATCGTGGCAACCGACTACTTCACCAAATAAGTAGAAGCAAAGCCCAAGACGACCACGACTCAAACGGACATAGAGCATTTCATATGGAGGAACATCATTTGCCGATTTAGCATATCTCATTCCATCATCACCAACAATGGCCCACAATTTATGGGCAAAGATATGGCGAAGTTCTTCCAAAAGTATGACATCAAGCAGCACATGTCCATGCCAAGATATCCTCAAGGCAATAGGCGGGCCGAAGCATCCAACAAGATAATCCTAAAAGTATCCACAATGGTCTTTTTCAAGGCTTAGCTAACTGAAGGATTTTGGGTCTCTTAGCCTAATCCGTGGGGAACCGGGCCCTAGAAACGAATGGGGCACATTATGCAGTACATTCGATGAACAGCTGCCTTGAAACCCTAAAGCTTCTACTGAGTGCACTAAGGTAGCTTACAGTTTCCAGAATACTGCCTACGGCTTATCATTCGAGCAGTAAAGCCACGTTAGATTTGTACAACCGCACATTCTTGTGAAAGGTTAAACAAGCTAGCGTGCATATATGAAGCTTTATCCATTGCCGACATGCTACATAGTCGATAAACTTCACCTCTGCCAAGTGCGGAACAACTTACACTAAGTCCTAAAGTGTTGTGATACTTGCTACGCAAGCTACAGAATTGAAGAAAGCCAAGGTTAACAGCCTAGTGATTACATGGACTTGTCTGTTTCTGTAAGTAAGGCATCCGATTGCCAACCCTATGGCTAACAACCTTGCAAAGTTCTACACCAACACATACGGCTGCATAGGCTACGTGGGCCTGTCTGCTTATAGAAAAGTAGCACGCCTGCCATTAGTCTATAAAGTCTAAAGGTTAGGGTATGAACAAAAGAAGCAAAGATGAAGAAAAGAAAATAAAGCATGTTTATACAAAACTAGCAAATACTGAAGAAGTTCAAGAAAAACAAAAGCTACATGGAAAAACAAAGAAAATCCTAAAGGCTACCTAGAAGACTATACTTCAGCAGCTTGGACATCCCATGACTACTCGGCCGCCATACTTTCAACAACCGTGATGGTCTAGCAGCAGCATCATCGAGCGCTTCACCCTCAGCTGCCCTAGCATGGGCACCAACTTCTTCAACTACTTCACCAATAGAAGCCTCAAAAGTAAAAGCAAGCAAGTCTTCTGGAGAAATAGAGAAGGTCTCGAAACCTCGAGCCCATCATTCTCACCCTTCAGCTCTTCATTTTCCTCGAGTAGACCAAAACGGACCCGCTGCAGCTCATCCACTTATCTCTTCAGACTTTCGTTGATCTTCAGTACACCTTGAAGTTCCAACACTTGGGGTTCAAGCCTATTGACGATTCTTTTGAAATAGATCACTTGATTATAAGCAGCAATCAACTCTTCATCCTTTGCACAAGCAGTGAAACGAAGCTCAAAAACTGCAAACTCAAGATCTTGAATCTGATTAAATCTGAGGTATGTAACATCTAATCTCCTTCTCAGCATTTTCATACTTAACTTGGATCGCGTCAAGCCTAGTCTTCAAGTCAATGATCTCTTGGTGATTGGTTTCAAGATGTAGAGAAGTGGGGGCAGAAATATTAGACCCCTTCAAAGCAACGAGCTCAGAATTCAACCTCTTGATATCCTCGGCCAAGGAATAAGCTTCAGCTACCATAGTCTTCAGCACTTCTTTAGCAGTCTTGCTATATATACATCATAGCAAGCAGAGCAATCCTTCTATATTGGGTCATATGCTTCACAAAAGAACTTGGGCAAACAAACCTTTCTAACGCCATCAACAAACTTGGCATAAGCGTCCGTGTCTTCAAGCAAATCTGGTTTCAAGAGCACACAGATCTTAGCAGTCTCCCCAGAAGCAGGCTTAGTGGATTTCTCACAACTGCCCATGCGAGTAGTCTCTTCATTCCTAGCAGGCAAATCAGTTTCAGCAGCAGAAGGAGTGGGCCTTAGCGCCACTTTAGCAGCAGAGTTCACCTTATCTTTCTTCATAATAATAAGCCTTTCCGAAGGAAAACCAGACTTAGCTCCCAACGGACGTCTTGGCACAAACTTCAGCACTGGGTGCATGGCAAGACCTCTACACTGAGCACTACTATCAACAATCGAATTAGCCATTCTCGACATAGCAAGCATCACATGCTCAGATCTAGCAGCCTTATTTTTCTTCCCATTGGAAGAAGTCATGTTAATCACAGGCCTCTCGACAGCAGGTGGACCCTCATGAGCAGCGGTTGAAGTTTTCAGTTTTTTCTTAACCAGCATCTCTTGAGCAGACAGGAAAGATCTCTTCTTTCCACCTTCATTCACAGTAGGCTCCACGACAACGATCAGATGAGCCAAAGTATCCGCCTTGATCCTCTTTACCTTTTCTCTCGGGAGCAACCCACATTTCTCTCGATGAAGAGAAATAAGCAGCAAATGTTATTCACGGTACTCAGCAGGGGAACTTAACCCATACTGGTTTTTTCCTCATTTTTTCTCTCATACCAGCCGGCAGGAGGCCTGCATGCCCAGCATTCCAGCAGCCCATAAGGCCCTCGACCTCTTCATCTCTCTCAATCACCAGCTTGGCCCCCGTCAGGTCCAAGAGCCCAAAGGACATAAGACATGTGGCTTGCCTAGCATTGCGCCCCAGCGCCTCAATCCGAGGCCCCAGCCACTCAAACCGCCCTTGGCTCTAGCCAAGCCGAGTAACCTAAGAAGTGGTCCCTACCACAACACTTCATCAGCCCATGCTGAGCTAACTCCTGGCCCCTGCCAGCATACGTGCTGCACCACCTCAACGGTAGCCCCGCGACAACACTATCCAAGAAGAAGACAAGGAAAATTAATTGTTTTCTTACCTCGGTACGGTGCGGAGAAGACGAAGAAAGCAATGAAAGATGATCCTTTGCACGGGCAAGATGTAGAAGATTGCTAGAGGAGGGGGAACAAATATTTTCTAAGCTCTCTTGTAGGGTAGAATAAATCGCTCTCCAAAGTTGATTTAATAACCCACTTAAGGTGGACTTAAATAGGCTTTGAGAGAAATTTATTTCCCTTTCCTAGAAGGATATAATTTCCTATTAAAGAGGGAATCAACATAAAAAAAAAAAATAAGGAAGCAGTCTTAAGTTTCCTAAAGCAAGAAAATCTCTACACCAGTTGCCTTTTTTGCAAGCAACCCAACATGTGTGGGGGCACTTGTGGAGCCAAAAATAATCAAGAGGTGACACGTGGATTTTTGGGTGAAAATGACAAAATTACCTTTAAAGCACACCAGAATTCCTACGCACGAGCAGTGGACACTCATTCTTCAATCAAGTCAAAAATGCCCAAATAGGTATTTATTTTCAAACGTATTTCATCGATCCTCATCATACCTTCTCCACAAGGTAACCCCCAAAACATTCCGTTTAAAATTATGTTAATTAGTCAATTAATAGATTTATTACCTAATTAATATATTAATTGTCAATTAAATTACCAATTACACCCAAAAAATTCGCAAGGGGCGGATCACCTTCTTCCCAAAGGGGGCCGACCATGCATTATATATTCAACCTCATTTCCTCTAAAAACCTAGGTCTTCACTCTTGCTAAACACTCAAAATTCTCCAAACACTTTTCCCTCAAAATTCTAACTTTGACATTGGAGGTTCTTCGGCCAAAGCCCCCTTCCCCCCTCCTCCCCCCCCCCACCCACCCCCAATTCATCATAGGCGCGTGAGGCTCTTGGCCTTGACCTAAGGTGTTATTTGTTTTGTAGGTGCAATTTTGTCCAAGATCAAGGAGGAAGAAATTTGCATCCACACTAATTAGACAAGAAATAGAAAACAATAGAAAAATAAGTAATTATAAATAACAATCCTTGGCGACACAGTGCCATAAATTTGATAGGATTCAAAGAACACCACAAAGTAGCACACAAATGTCCTATAGATTTTCCTTATTAACACTAAGATTTGTCAATTGTATGAAAGTAATAGTGTTTCCCACATAAGATTGTTTTATCTAACAACTTAAAGTATCACAAAAACTAGGTTGTTGTCCCTCCTGACCAACCACTGAAAAATAATTATTAGACTGACTTACAATTATCTAAATTCAACAAAATTTTGGAATGGAGGCAAAGGGAGAAGAGTCGAGAGAGAGGAGAAGGGCTTTGAAAAATTGGGAGTCGGGGTGAAAGGATTAGAAGATATCTTGGGTAAGAGTCTTCGAGAATTTTTTGTTTTTAATTTTTAATATTCATGTGGGCTCGTATTGACATGTGACGCCCATTTATTGTCCACGTGGGTGTCACATCATCAGTTAAGCAATGTTTTAACAGAAATTTAATGTATATATGAATTAGGTACCAAACTAGGACGAAAAAACTTGATGTATCAAATGTTGAAAACTAAGAAACTTCATAATAGTAAACTGAGATCAACCTTAAAAAATAATTTGATATCATATTTTTTAGATGTCAAAATTGCCAGCACACTGTGAATTGTTCAATATTGTCCTGAGGTTTGTAGAAAAAAAGTTTAGAAGCGTCCTTACCTCTCGAAGACAAGGATTAAATCTTTATTCAGTTGGACAAAAAAGGAGACTACTGGCACTACGTGCAAAGAAACTTGAAATCGCAAGTAACACAAGAAGAATATAATAGATAACTGGAGTTTGAATCGAAGGATCTTCGGCTCCGAGAACTCCGGGACCAGGCTGCGTCTCTTTTCAAGATAGAATTATCTCGCCATCCAGATATAATGAAAAATTGCACTGCGGATGAAGCCATTTTTTCTTTTTTTAATGACCAAACAATACATTGAGGAGTCCTTTAGGCGCGGCGATAACCGGCCTAAAGATATCCTCATGATCGACAAAAAGAAAATAGAAAAATTAAACAATATGATAAAAAATCTAAAAGAGAAAGGACCCAGATCCTCCACGTTTCATCCAATTGTGGAGGCGTATTTTCCCTTAATGATTTTAGATAATTTTTTCGGAAAACGTAGAAATCATTCGGGGCCCAATCATTCCAGCGGGAGTTCGTGGGGAAGGGGAGAGGTGAGGCGGGCCCCTTCAATTCAACAAAGCCAGGCTTGGTGACGACGTCGTTTACATCGTCTTGTCATTCTCTAAAACCCTAGCAAATAACAAATAAAACAAAAAAAACGAACCTCTCACTGACTCTCCCTCCAATGGAGCAGAGATTAGCGAACGCATCGCATCTAACCCTGAACCAGAAGAAGTTCATCGAGACCGCTCTACTTGCGGACCTCCGAGCCGATGGCCGCCGCCCCTTCGATTACCGTAACCTCACCGTCAAGTTCGGCAAAGACGAGGGCTCTGCGGAGGTGCAGCTGGGACAAACTCACGTAATGGCCATCGTCATTGCCCAGCTTGTCCAGCCCTACCGCGACAGGCCCAATGATGGCACTCTTTCCATCTTCACCGAGTTCTCCCCAATGGCCGACCCCTCCTTTGAGCCAGGCCGCCCTGGTGAGAATGCCGTCGAGCTCGGCCGCGTAATCGACCGCGGGCTTAGGTTAATTCCTTCCCTTCTTTGGTTATCGAATTGCGGTACTTTTAATTTGAGCAATACCTTGTGTGTTCCTAAAGTATGGATTTTTTTCTTTTTAATTTATGCGTGATTGTTTTACAGAGAAAAAGTTAGTGATTTAGTACCTAGTTAATTCATTTTAGGAGGGGCCTCTTCACATATAAGCCGAATTTGTTTTAGAATGAGCTCGGCCGCTGATACTAGCATTACAATTTAGAGAAAACACTTCAAACTCAATACTTTAGAGAAAAACCCAACTTACTATGTGACACTAAAACGAATTTCACAACTAAGAATCAATTAGAGCGTGACAAGTGGACAAATGATAGTTTTTATATTTCCGCCAATTGAGCTCTTAAAGTGTTCTTTTTATTGTAATTTATAAAACTTATAGTTGTCGGGATGATTCTTCTAATTTACTATTTTAGAATCCATCTATAATGTTTTTTAATTTTTCTCTATTATAGTTAGACATGCTTATTATAGTTAGCGTAGTTAAGCTTAAGGATTCTTTCATTTGAGTAATGGAAAACAAGAAAGAAGTATATGTGACTGTTTGGTTGTGCATAAAATGAATGCATTTTGAAGGGTTAGAAATAAATGTGCAGGGAAAGCCGAGCAGTTGATACAGAATCACTTTGTGTTCTTTCGGGGAAGTTAGTTTGGGCTATCCGTGTTGATCTCCATATTTTAGATAATGGAGGGTAAGCTGTTTATTTGGATATTGCATTTATATTTTGTTTCATTTTCCCGTGTATATATTGACGTTTAACTTTATAGAAATAAAATGTGGACAGTAACCTTATTGATGCTGCTAACATTGCGGCATTAGCTGCTTTGTTGACGTTTCGGAGGCCTGAAATCTCCTTGGGGGGAGAAGATGGTCAGGAAGTGATTGTACATCCACCTGAGGTTAGCTACTCTCTTTCAGAGAATAATTAAGGGTGTCTTTGTTGAGAGATAAAAAAATATTCAGTGCTGATGATTTTAAAGGTGTAGTATTAAGATTTGTTAAAAATGTCATGGGGATTTGTGGTGATAAACTTGATTTTGATGTTGGGCTGGTTCTGTTTGAAAACACTTATAGATGGAAAAGAAACAAGAGAAACAAGAGAAATGAGAAAATAAGATAGGAAGAATAATGCTCCACCAGAACACTTTAAGAGTGTGGTCTTCATTGGCTTTTTTAGAGATATACTATACAAAATCTTAGATAGGTCTTGTATGGTATCTTGGATTGGATTGGAGTGGATAATCCTCTAATTTCAAGGTACATTGAAGGTGGAAGTGAATGGATTTTCATTTGGAGGGGATTAGGAGGGACTAGACATGAAGGAAATTCAGCCCTTTTAATCCTACCATTTAGGGAGAATTAGAATGGATAAGTTTCCTTGATGAGTAATCAATCTTCTATACTCTAGTTGGACTTAATGTTTTTAATTTCTCCCTTCAACATACCTTGAAATTAGGCCATTCCAATCCAATCCTAGATCCCAAACAAGGCCATAGATTCTCAAGTCAAGTCCTATTGAATTTCTTTGTGGACTGTAAAGTTTCTTGAAGAGAAATGCCTAGTTGGAAACGGAGGATTTCTACTAACAAACCGGACCTAGACCCAAACAAAACAGTGGAAAAAGATTCATTACCAAGAAGTGCAATAATCTGAACCTATAAAGTTACCAGAAGACCTGTATATTGTGGTAATAAACATCAATTAACACTTTTTTGACACTTGGTCATGAACTTTGTGAATCTAAACAGAGGGAGATATACATGGGCATATTGGTCTAAATGCTATTCTCATCAATGTCCAACTGTGTGCACGTTAAAAGAAACAAAATGATGGAAGAAAGTTGATGAGATTTATTACTTCTATACCTTATAACTTGAATAATCTTAAATCTTTTTTATTTCTTACGTATGGCCATGTGACAGGAGAGGGAGCCTCTTCATCTAATCATACATCATCTCCCTATAGCAGTAACCTTTGCATTCTTCAGTTATGAGAGTAGTGTGGTAAGCAAAATTTATCTCTCTGAACGTTTGTATTTGTTCAGAACTTAGAAGCGGTTATAGGCTTTTGTCTGACTTTATTCAATGCCACATAGGTGATAGATCCAACCCATGAGGAAGAGGCTTTTATGGGGGGGCGAATGACTGCGACAATTAATGCAAATGGAGATGTTTGTGCTATTCAAAAAGCTGGAGGGGAGGGTGTCTTGCAAAGTGTTATAATGCAATGTTTGCGAATTGCTTCTGTCAAGGCTGGTGCTATGACAGAAAAGATCAAGAAGGCGGTGAGGTTTTCTCTCTATGAAACAGTCTTTGAATACTTGAGTTGCTCTCTTTCACTTGAAAAAGATATTAACGCTTTACATAATTCTGGAATTATAAAATGAATTGGTATCTGTCATCTATATGACTGTTGTAGGAGGCAAATAACAGAATCTCATTTTGTCTCTGAAGAACACATCAGTGACATTTTGTCATCAGTATTTCTTTAAAGGTCTCTTTTAAAAAGTATTTATGATCAGAATTGACTAAAGAAGTGTTGACTTGAAATATATATTTGGATATAACTTCATATGTTCATTCATCAGGAAAAGCGGTATCTGGTCAAATGTGTATCAGTATTCTCACGTTTTGGCTCCTTTCTTAGTTTTTCTACTCCAATTCAAATGCAGGTTGATTCATACAATACAGAAAGAGCATTACGGAAGATCAAGCGCCATACTTCTGTTCCCATGGATGTTGATGGAGGTGCTTCTAATATAGGTGTGCAGCAAAACTCTTCTTCTGTTAATCATATGGAGGGATTAAAGACGATGTCTGAGGAAGGAGTTGCAAATCAAAGTGAGGGTGCTGAAGGTGAAACTAAATTATCAGACAAAAAACAAACTAATAAGGGTAATGAAGATGCGAAGGATTTAATTGGAGGCTCCTCAATTTGGTATGGTTCCAATCTTATAAAAATTTAGGACCAATGAATGTGTTAAAATGGCTTTAAAAGATTGGATGTTAGCGGACACTTGCCTGTTTGCTTTGTGCTTCCTGTCCTCTATTGATAGTACTCCTCTTTTGTATATCCCCCATTGTAAGTGGGCATTCTTTTCTTAAAATTTTACTGAACTTCTGTACTTAAAGAAAAATGCCTTAAGAGAACAAATTTAGCAAATGATTGGAGAACCATTTTAATTTTCAATGGACTGGGGTAGAAGCAGTTGCGGACCCAGGCCAAGTGAAAAGAAAATTCATTAATAAAAGGAACTGTCTTTGGCACTCCAAAATGGTCATCCAAAAGTCCTCTTTTGTATTCTTATTAGGGAGAATTTGCACATGGAGAAGTAATTAAGTGAAGAGTTTTTTTCTTTTCCTTTTGCAATGTAGAACCTGGGGTCAATTTCTGGGTTAGACTTCTTAGTTTCCA
The DNA here is from genome assembly GCF_041283825.1 of Pyrus communis. Classification (NCBI taxonomy): domain Eukaryota; kingdom Viridiplantae; phylum Streptophyta; class Magnoliopsida; order Rosales; family Rosaceae; genus Pyrus; species Pyrus communis. Next base: position 10,528,567 of record NC_142567.1, read on the forward strand.
TATGCATTGGGTTTTTTCAGTTTTGATTTTCTCAATGAGAGAGAGATGGAGGCTTCAATGTCCCTATTGATTTATTCTATACTAGTTTGTTTATATTTTTTCAATATTAATCTGTTTTTCTTTGTTCTCAGGGATCCTTACTCAAAGGGTGTTGATTCAGATTTTTTAAAAGCTTCTCTAGCTTCACATGGTACTATTTTATGCCATCACTTATATGAGAAAGAAAGTACCATTGTACATATTGCTGCTTTTTATCACTCCTATAGCTCATCCTAGAGATTATAAGACTAATTATGATGTTACTTTAATTGCTCATCCTTGTTGAATGTGGAATTAATTCATACAAATGGGGAAATTAATTGGTTAGGACTTGCAAACGAAAAGGATCTACGTTAGATCTTGTTTTTTTGCCCTTTTTGTCTACCCGAACTGTAGGAAATTGCATCGAACTTCCCAATTAAAGAAAAAAGATATCTCAAGACACAAATTAGCATTGTACTACTGTACACAATTTACTTTTTATTGAGCATACGCTTTTTTTGGTCTGACGTAATGAGAATGTTTACTAATTCATACGATGTTTATTTATTTATTGTCACTAAGTGCTCCAGTTACAGCATACATATACTTACAAGCTCTTGTATAGATGCATACTTAGGGGAGGACTTTTATTTACATACATTTAGTCACCGATGCATACTTATGCATGCACATGCACATATATATAATAGATGGAGAGAATTCTCATCCATGTTAGGCATGATGCATGCAGGAATGTCAATGCCTAATAAGAAACCCGAGGACTCAAAAGGTGAGGAAACAACTCGGGAAGCCATGCTGGAGGAACCTCCTGAAGATATTAATCCAATGCCTTCACCCATTGAGGGAGCTGAAACTGCAGAGCGAACAACTCGAGAGAAAACCTTGAAGGATGCTGTGAAGCCCAAGAACAAGAGACCCAGGAAAAAGAAGGGCTCCTCTACTGGTCCAAGCTAGATGGCTTTCTGCTCATGGCATGTATGGTGTTATGTGGACATATTTTCTTATGCACGTCTGTATGCCTTGAACGTAGATAGCTAAATTTTGGAAAGCAAGGATACCTCGTTTCTGTACTCATAATGTTAGGAAAATTAAATATTTTATTTGAAAAATGCATTTCGGTGTTTTATGAACCCCTAGTATATTTTCTAAAACCTTTTTAAATAGTGCTTGCAATGTGTTTCCTTGATGTTCATAATATAATTATGAAGAGTGAATATGTGCTTTCAAATGCTTGGGTGAAAGGAGGATTTTGTTTTATGATAATTTTCCCAGTTTCATGCTAATTGAAAGCTATTATATATGCATAAATGATTGTTTTGTGATCCTGCTGCTTGGAAGAAACATAGGTGTTGCACTTCTCGATGGAATTTGTTGCAGGCAAAAGGAGTTGATCAAGTCTGTGGTTGACTGCAAGGTGAAGCAAGGGGATACATATATGACAAGTTGAGATACTGTAGATGATTGTCTACAATCCTCGAAATTTGGCTCGACTAAATGCTTGCAATTCATTTCATGCAGCGGATCAGTGTATTCGTGTTTTGTTTGCCCTTTGTAGGTTTGTAGTGCAAATTGTACATGAGTGAGGTTTACTGGAATCACTCAAATTTTGTTGTTGCACACTAGAAAATGACTGTTACCTTAATTTAGTTGACGTTTAAGGTTGGTGTGGTTCATGTGATTTGGCAGATCATAACCAGTTCGATATCAATGGCATTGATCGAACTGGTTACGCAACCATTGTATTTGCAAACTTTGGACCACTGATTTCCCGGCACACTGCAAAAAATTTCGTATTTAAGGGCACATTTTCGTAACTGTATCATTTTGGACAATGCTTGGCAGTACTCATTTTACTCACCAAGTTGTGTGGCCCAATAAAAACACAGACATGTGTTAGATGTTTATGTTTTATAACCGAATAATACTTGATTACTTAAAAAATTTCAAAATTGTTCGTTGTCAATTTATATAACTTTATTTTTATAATTAGAACCATCAATATTATAAATCACCGTATAAAGATTGCTTCTGCAAAAAATTAATTAAAACTAAGGTCATATAGTTAATATATTATAACAAATACATAAACGGTTCGTTATGCTTTTACCAATACCGTTCATTTGTTTTTAATTTATTTTTTGCATAAATGATTTTTATAGTATGATTTATAGTATGAACGATTCTGATCATAAGCACAGAGCTTTGTGATTAAAACACTAAGAGTTTTGAGTAAGAGTTTCTACTCATCTTTGAATAGCCAAGTATTGTTCTTTATAACCAAGCAACCAAACACCCTTTTCTCTTACCCAATACCAAACAGACTTCATCTTCTTCCTCCATCAAGTTTGCAAATCCTCCCCACCATACCTAGCATGGCTTTTCTTCTCCGGCGACCCCAATGGACCAACCCCACCACCAATCATTTTCTTCGACAACCACCACCAATCCCACTCTTCTATAATAATATAATAGCAAATTCTCGTCCTCCGTCGTGAACGGCGACAATTGACGAGGACGGGCTCCCGTGACTTATTGAACATCGTGATCTTCGTTGCCACAAAAGTCGGCTGCCTCCACGTCAATAATGCATAGTTTCATATTTCGTCATTGTCAGTCTCACTGAGGCGGTGGAATCAACGGTTGGACAAGGGATTGGGGTCGGGGTGGGGTCAATGGAGGATTGAAGTTTGAGGAGGGTAGGCAGACTGAAGAAGCAGCTGTGGTTGGACGAGGGATTAGGGTCGGGGTGGGGTCAATGGAGGATTGAAGTTTGAGGAGGGTAGGCGGACTAAAGAAGCAGGTGTGTTGGTATTGGTTTGGTATTGAGGTGCTTTTATAAAAAGTGGATATAAAAAAAAGCTGAGCTTAAAAAGGTGTTTGGTAAACACTTAAAAACAACTTATTTTCACAGTTTTTGGTGAAAAAAAGCTAATAATGTGAAGCAGCAAAAATGAGATTTGAAAAAAAGTAGAAAACGTGAAGCAGCATAAATGTTGGATTATATGTTGAACGTTGAATTATGATTTCTTGTTAAACGTTGGGTTATATGTTTAAGATAAAGTTTATAAATATTTTTCTTTTAAACTTAAAGTATATGTTATAGAATTAGTGGGTGAATGCCCACTCAAAAGAATGCCCAAAGACTTAGTAATAATGAGTAATAGTGTTTGATACTTTCAAAAGTATCATCATTGTATTCTGATGGTTGTAGTTACGAGAGTCGCTCTATAAATAGAGCACTCTGTCTGTTATCAAATGCACTGCAAAAGAAAGTAAGAGAAATAATATCAGTATCCCTCCCTCTCTTTATTTGCCATCTTTTTTGTGTTATAGCTACTAAAGTCATAGTGTGATATTTTGCACCTGCTTCGCTTCTGTCCTTAGAAAGGTTATCTATCTAACTTTTGTCTATTTATAATACGTTATCAGCACGACTCTCTAACCTTAAATAGTTCACATTTCCCTTCACTGAAAGAAAGAAAAAAAAAATGCTTCCTTTAATGTTTTTCCTGTTTTTCTTCTTCTTCTTCTTTTTCTGCTTCATCTGCGTGATGCACCATCGCGATGAATTGCTAGCACTATGTCCGCTTCTCGTTCTAAATTTAACAGTTACTTATATCTTTGATTTCTTGTTTGGTGTAGTTCCTGGTTTCTAACCCAGTGTTTATTTATATTAATTTTACTGTAATCAAAGATGGTGCGGTATAATCGTCCATCTTGAGCTGCAAATTTAATTTTCACTACGTTTAAAGATAATGCGGTACAATCGTCTATCTTGAGCTGCAAATTTAATTTTACTGCAATGTTAGGATGTGCGGTATAATCGTCCACCTTGTTCTACATATTTAAATCGATTATATCTTGCTCTGCATATTAAAATTTTTCTGCTGTTCAAGTGGTGCGGATATAATCGCCCATCCTATGCTTGTTTCGATGAGAATGGTGCGGTACAATCGCCCTTCTCATTAATCATGCAAATCTCGAGCCTAAAGTTTCGAGTGCTTATCATTTTTGGCCTGAAGATCAAAATGAAAAATTTGGAAGAACCAGAAGTTCTAACGCTATATTCCTCCAGAAATACATATTATTGCAAGTTCTTACGCATCTTATTTTTCTTTTAGAAAGAAAAGAAAATGGCGAACTTGGAAAAACTTGATTTTGCTGCCCTGGACATTACTGGGAAGAATTATCTTACCTGGGTACTAGATACCAAGATCCATCTGGAAGCAGGGAATCTTGGAGATACCATTAGGGAAGAAAACAGCTCATCCTCTCAAGATCGGACAAAGGCCATGATCTTTATTTGTCGCCATCTTGATGAGGGACTAAAGAGCGAGTACTTAACGGTTGAAGATCCGTTAGCTCTCTGGAAGGCATTGAGAAATAGATACAATCACCAAACAACATTGATTCTTCCAAGGGCTCACTATGAATGGACTCACCTAAGGATCCAGGATTTTAAGTCAGTGGCTGAGTACAATTCTGCGTTGTTCAGAATTACCTCTTAGATGAAGCTCTGTGGGGATACCATTACTGAGGAAGATATGTTGGAAAAGACTTTCAGCACATTTCATGCCTCTAACATGCTTCTGCAGCAGCAGTATAGAGCGCGAAGCTTCACTGAATACAACAAGCTGATATCTGTGCTCTTGGTAGCTGAACAAAACAATGAGCTCTTGATGAAAAATCATCAGTCCTGACCTACTAGATCTGCACCATTCCCAGAAATGAATGTTGCTTCCCTCGAAGTGAACGCCACATCCTCTAGTGGTGATAATCATAAACGAGGACGTGGCCATAAGCGAGGCTAGTGGAACAGGAAAGGCAAGAATCATGGTGGTCAGTTTCACAACCAGATTCCAAGGCAAAATTCAGGCCCAAGCTTTAAAAATGGAAATCGCCACAAAGGCAAAGCTCGTATGAATAATGCTCCTAGAAACTCTGATCGAGCCTGCCATAGGTGTGGTGGTGATAGGCACTGGGTGCGTACCTGTCGTACCCCAAAACATCTTGTGGATCTATATCAAGTCTCCCTCAAGGAGAATGGTGTCAAGACTAATTTCCTCGACCAAGCTAGACCAATGGATATACCTGATCCAGTGTGCGACTTATGAGGATAGTTGAACACAACCTACCTAGATGTTTCGGACTTCATTGTGGAAAAGGGGAATGAAGTGTATTGGTCTGACTGAATCATTTATATTTGATGTACTTTTATTATTCTGAACTTGTAGTTTAAAAACTCGCATTTCAATAAAAGAGACATTTAAATTTCTAAGTTGTTTTTAACCGTGACCCCCTTTACTCAAAAAGCATGGATAAAAGCTATGGTTATTCTCAAAACATGAGATATGGTGGAGATATTTGTCTTGCAGATAATGCAACCACACATACAATACTTCGTGATCGAAAGTATTTCTCAAGCTTGATGCTTACAAGAGTAAGGGTAACAACAATATTAGGTCAATCAAATGTAATTGAAGGCTCAGGGAAAGCCCAGATTTTTATGTTACCAAATGAAACAATATTGTCCATACAGAATGCATTGTATGCTACTCGATCTACTCGAAATTTGTTGAGTTTCAAAGACATACGTTTAAATGGATACCACATTGAAACGAAAAGTGCATAAAATGTGGAGTATCTATGCATTACTTTCAATGATACCCAGAAGCGTATATTGGAGAAGTTGCGTGGTTTGTTTAGTGGATTGTATTATACATACATAAGGACAATTAAATCACATGTTGTCATGAACTAGAAGTTCATTGATTCAAAAGATTACATGCTTTGCCATGACCATTTGGGTCATCCAGGATCCACCATGATGCGTAGGATCATTACCAACTCTAATGGACATCCATTATTGAGCAGAGACATTGCTATCTCAAATGATAACCTTTGTAAGGCTTGTTCTCAAGGAAAGTTGGTAATTAGACCATCACAACTAAAGGTTGATGCTGAATCCCCATCATTTATGCAAATAATTCAAGGGGATATTTGTGGACCTATTCAACCATCTTGTGGACCATTTCGATATTTTATGGTTTTGGTTGATGCATCTACCCGATGGACACATGTTTGACTCTTATCTACTTGGAATGTAGCTTTTGCGAGACATTTTGCTCAGATAATCAAGTTGCGAGCACATTTCTCAGATTATCCCATTAAGTCAATTCGACTTGATAACGCTGGTGAATATACATCTCAAACCTTTGATGATTACTGCATGACATTGGGCATTGATGTTGAACACCCTGTTTCTCATGTCCATACTCAAAATGGTTTAGTAGAAGCATTGATCAAGCGGCTTCAGTTAATAGCTCACAATTTGCTCATGAAAACAACATTGTCAGTTTCTGCATGGGGACATGCCATCTTACATGCTTCATCATTGGTTTGATTGAGGCCTATAGCTAACCACCAATACTCCTCAGTACAACTCGTGTTTGGACATCAACCAAACATTTCACATTTACGAGTTTTTGGTTGTGCTGTTTATGTGCCTATTGCACCGCTGCAATGCACTAAAATGGGACCTCAGAGTAGATTGGGAATTTATGTGGGTTTTGATTCACCATATATCATTAGATATTTGGAACCCCTGACAGGTGATATGTTTACAGCTTGTTTTGCTGATTGTCACTTTGATGAGATAGTCTTCCCGTCGTTAGGGGGAGAAAAGACTATTCCAGAAGAACGGCAAAAGTTGATATGGGTTGTACCCACCTTGTCTCATTTTGATCCATGTAGCACTCAATGTGAAAATGAAGTGAAAATGATCGTTCATCTTCAAAGTATTGCCAATCAAATGCTAGATGCATTTAATGATGCTATGAAAGTGACAAAATCACATATGCCAGCTGCAAATGCACCTGCAAGAAACGATGTCCCTGTTAGACAAAATAAAGTGGCAGTGAATGATTCATCTGGTGCACACCTGAAGCGTGGTAGACCCTCAGGTTCAAAAGATTCAGCCCCTCGAAAGAGAAAGACAAGGGCACAACTGAATCCAAATGAAATCATTCAGGAAGAGAAAATGAATGAAAAATCCACAATTCATGATTCTGTACTTCCAAAAAAAGAAAATGTCCTTGATGAGACACATGTCCCTGAAGAGACAGCAGTACATGAAAGCAAAGAAATCTCCATTATGCATGTACAAATGAATTGTGGGATCAGAATGAAATAATCATCGATGGTATGTTCCCATTCGCAGTAGTCACTGAAATCATATTAAGTGATGATATTGAGCCCCGCTCTGTTGATGAATGCAAACAGAGACAAGATTGTCCTAAGTGGAAAGATGCAATCCAGGTAGAATTAAATTCCTTGGAAAGGCTAAGTGTTTTTGGACCGGTAGTCCAAACTTCGCCTAATGCAAATCTCGTGGGTTACAAATGGGTATTCATATGAAAACGCAATGAGAAAAACGAGATTGCAAGATACAAAGCACGACTCGTTGCACAAGGCTTTTCACAAAGACCTGGCATTGATTATGAGGAGACATATTCTCCTGTAATAGACGCAATTACATTCTGTTACTTAATAAGTTTAGTGGTTTCAGAAAAGCTTGACATGCGACTTATGGATGTCATCATTGCGTATCTATATGGAGAATTAGATACTGATATATACATGAAGGTCCTAGAAGGAATTAAGTTGCCTGAAACAACTAACAAACCACGAGGTATGCTCTCGATCAAATTAAGACGATCATTGTATGGACTGAAACAATCTAGACAAATGTGGTATAATCGTCTCAGTGAATATTTGATCAAAGAAGGATATATCAACAATGTCATTTGCCCTTGGGTGTTCATTAAGAAATCCAATTCTAGATTTGCTATAGTGGCAGTATATGTTGATGATATAAACCTAGTTGCAACTCCTCAAGAGCTCAATAAAACTGATGAATATCTGAAAAACGAATTTGAAATGAAAAACCTCGGGAAAACAAAATATTGTCTCAGCCTGCAGATCGAGCATTGTGCTAATGGAATTTTGGTTCACCAATCAGCTTACATTGAAAAAATCCTGAAGTGATTTGGCATGGACAAGGCTTATCCACTCAGCACGCTAATGGTCGTTCGTTTTTTAGACATTAAGAAAGATCCATTCTGTCCAAAAGAAGATGTGAAATGGTCATTGGTCCAAAAATACCATATCTGAGTGCAATAGGTACTTCATTGTACTTAGTGCAATGTACTAGACCATATATAGCTTTTTTAAGTTAAGTTGTTAGCAAGGTATATCTTTGCTCCAATAATGTGTCATTGGAAAGGAGTCAAAGATGTTGTGCGATGCCTTCGTGGGACAACAAACAGACATAGATATCTTCTACTCAAGAAAATCCACAAATGACTAGATCCTTACTGGATATGCAGATGCTGGTTTCCTCTCTGATCCGCATAAAGCCCACTCACAATCTCATGGCGCTCAACAAAGCAAACATTAGTTGCTACATCTTAAAATCACTCATAAATACCTGTTTTACATGAAGCAAGTCGTGAATGTTCCTGGTTAAGATCAATGATCCATCATATTTGGAATTCATGTGGTCTACCTTTGAAGATAGACAATCCAACTATCATCTATGAAGATAATGTAGCCTGTGTTGTCCAAATCAAGGAATGATTCATTAAGGACGACAAGACTAAACACATATCGCCAAAGTTTTTTAGTGCACATAAGCTTCAGAATGCTAAAGTTATTGAAGTCTAACAAATCTGTTCCAATGAAAATCTGGTAGACCTGTTCACCAAGTCTCTACCAAAGTGCACGTTTCAAAAGTTAGTGTAGAGTATCGGATTACGTTGACTTACAAATCAGCTAAATTTGAAGAATGCGGAATCAGGGGGAGATAAATATCAAGGGAAGCATCCATGATACATGCTTGTTGTACTCTTTTTCCTTCGACTAGGATTTTTCCCACAAGGTTTTTCCTATCAAGGTTTTAACGAGGCAACATAAACATACTTAACACTATATCAACAATCCAAGTAAAGTTGTACTCTTTTTCCTTCGTTATGGTTTTTTCCCATTGGGTTTTTCCGACCAAGGTTTTAATGAGGCAACTGATGTTGATATGTGGGCATCCAAGGGGGGAGTGTTGTAGAATTAGTGGGTGAATGCCCACTCAAAAGAATGCCCAAAGACTTAGTAATAGTGAGTAATAGTGTTTGATACTTTCAAAAGTATTATCATTGTATTTTGATGGTTGTAGTTACGAGAGTCACTCTATAAATAGAGCACTCCGTCTGTTATTAAATGCACTACGAAAGAAAGCAAGAGAAATAATATCAGTATCTCTCCCTCTCTTTATCTGCTATCATTTTTGTGTTATAACTACTAAAGTCATAGTGTGATATTTTGCACCTGCTTTGCTCCTGTCCTTAGAAAGGTTATCTCTCTAACTTTTGTTTATTTATAACAGTATATTTAGTAATTCATCTTGATTTGTTAAGAAAAATAAATTAATGGCACATTTAGTATTATACCATTTTTGGTCATTTCACATAGTCACAACTGTTTTACATAAAAGTTTACCAAACACTATAATACTGTTTTTTTTTTTTTTTTTTCCTTTCTCCAAAAGCACTTTTACAAAAAAAGTTTACCAAACACTCTGCTGCTTTATTTTACAGCTGCTTATTCTCACAGCACAGCAGAAGTAAGTTTTTTTTCAAAGCACAGCAATACCAAACCATTAGTCTTGGGTTTAAAGGGTTGGTTTGTGTTTGGTGACAAATAGACCATAGTGTTGGAATTGACAGATATCTTAAACCATTGGTCTTTAGTTTTTGTTAGTCTTTAGAGACAAAGAAAACAGATGGAAAGACTACAACAATATTGTCTAAATTCGAACTTGGAGAAATAACTTCCCATTAAGGGATCCATTATTTACCATTTTTAATAACTTTTTCAAGTAAAAAACTTCATTTCTATTGGTTCATATTTATTATGACTATATAAATTATAGAGTGTCACTTAGTAGTACAGTCTAATGATATTCCTCTTCACTTGTAAGTGAGATGTCTTATGTTCAATTTTCGTGAAAAACAAATTAAACCACATTATTATGGCTAGCCCAACATGAAGCTTAGCCCAGTCTCCCACCCCTCTCCACAGGGATATCTAGATCGTAAGACATTATTGCCTTAGCGCTACTGCAGTATAGTTCTATCATTTCTGGAAAGTGCGCAGACAACCTCCCTTTACCCTTTGCACAATATTCGCGAAGTAGCTCTCGAAATCTTTCCTTTCATCCTTCTGGCAAGGGTTTGAAAAGGGGCTTGGTAGCTAGGAAAGTAAAGGATTGATTCCTTATTCCCCCAAAAGGAGTTGTTGCTGACCCTTACATCATCATAAAGAGAATTAGGATATCCTAGGACGAATTCACTTAGTGCTTATGCCAAGGAGTTGCTTCTAGTACATATCTCTTCCAAACCTTGATACGAAATAGCCCCCTCTTCTCTAACAAGTCTTTTTCGGGAGAACTGTATGCTCCATGAAGGGCATAGACCAACCGATTAGTTGAATCAAAGTAATGCTTTCACCTTGTAGCCCCTGCGGTTCCACCATAGCATTCTGATTGATAAGTTAAGTACGATTCGAGGTAGATACTAGTGTTTGTTAATATATATACTCTCTCTCTCTCTCTCTCTATATATATATATAGAGTATAGTTTTTTTTTTTTTTTAAATTTTTTTAATTTTTTTAATTTTAAACAAACAGTATTATCTATACAAAGAGAGTAAGCTAAACCTCATAATAGGTTAGAAATAATGTGGTTCAAATTCGCATTTCGTGAGAATTAAACCTAAGACTTCTCACTTACTAGTGAAGAAAAATACAACTAGACCGTAGTATTAAATGAAAAATCATAGAGCATAGTTGAAGTTGAAATTTCTACGATTTGAAAATAAATTTGCAGCCTTTTTAGCTAAAATTTAACCCAAAGAAAAAAAAAAAAAAAACAAAGAGCATGATTGGACGGAGCTCCCTAATATCTACTCCGACATGCTGGTGTCTAGTTATACACGTTAAATCCTGTTGCAATCATAATTTGGGAGAATAATCAATTGGGGAGACCGTCACAATGAGGTCAGATGTTTGTCTAACTTGATAGCATGTCCTTTCATTTTCCTTAGGCTTAATTGTAGGAAAGGTTTTGAACTTTATTTCTAGTTTAATTTTAATCTTTGCATTTTTATATTAGTTTTTTTTTAATCCTTGAACATAATAATGTTTGCATCATTGGTTTTTTTTTTTTTTTACTGACATCGATTTTTTTTTTTTTTTGGGTTAAATTTAGGGATATATTACGAACTTTAACTTAAAACTTCAGAAAACAATAGAAGAAATTTGAAATATAAAAATACAAATGAAAATGGTTGGACTTTAGCAAATTGTAAATATTAGCAATGCAATTTTAAAGTTGGTAGGGGATTACACTGTAGCAAAAACTTAAAAACTAACAAATTACATATTGAACTACGAAAAAAATTTCCATGTTTTCAATTTTAAACAAAAGAAAATATATGGTATTTTTAGCTTTTGTTTCTCTCTTTCTAATTTTTAAATTCATTTTTAGTGATGTGGGATGAAGTTTCTAATATGCCCCTAAATATAATGGAAAATAGAAGGTATTAGTGAAAAGGACCAATGATAAAACATATTATTAATTAAAGGACTAAAAAAACTAATATGAGAGTTGAAAGATTAATATTAAACTAGAGGTAAAATTCATGGACCATTGCTATTATTAAGCCTTTTGTTTAATTCAATCATATTTCGTTTTGTTTGGGAAAAATTACACATAGAGTACACTTTTAATACTTAATTTTATATTGAGACAATACTTTTTAAACATTTCAAAGAGAGACAAAAATTAATATATGTGAAAAATGACAATATGTGACACACCCCGACCGAGATCAGGGCGTGCTGGCCGTCACACGAAGGTGACGTAACCATGTGCGCGTACGGAAGCTATTAAGATAGTAATATAAAAGTACGAATAATTAAAAACCTAAAAGCATACAAAGTACTAGTGTATGTGAGACACAATTCAGAGCAAGTCTACGACAGTCCAAAAGGAAAAGATACGACATATGTACACCCGAAGGTGACCCTACAATGGTGAGTGTCTGTCAGAAATGCCGGGACGCCCTCTGGGATAAACCACCGAACTTGCTAGACCACTAGAACCTGGAGGGGCGCAAAAACAAAAGCGTGAGTGGGCAAAAACAAAGCTCTTTGAAAACTCTTTAGCAAAATACATTCTAACCCCTCGCCGTAAAACCTGTATACTTCCCAGAAAATGAACATATATACGTATGTATAGATATGTCAATCATGCTCCATGATATGCCATTCATGCTCCATAATATGCCATTCTGAAACTCATAATCAAATATAAATGCTCAAACGTAAATCACATCAATATCGTATAATCTAGCAGCCGGGAGTCACCTAACGTGACCTGTACGGCTGTAGATAGAGCTCCACGCTCAACTCAATCACTGAATCTGCACACGAGTCGGAACCACCTATTGTGGTCTGTACGACAAGCTGGGTGTAATATATATGTATGCTCTAGTGCTACGATCACGTGAAGCTGGGCGATAAATCGCGGGTCACCTACAAGTCGGAACCACCTAATGTGGTCTGTACGACAGGCTTGCACCTATCTTGGATCCAAGGCGAGCATGCGGTGCTGGTGAACATACACGTGAAGGCTAGGCCCTGGCCTCGGGCGGGAGCACTAACACCGGGGGTGCAGATTATGAACTCTCTAAGCATCTCAAACTACTATTGCATAATAAACAGGAATGCATAACCACCTGAATACCGCTTACCTAGCACTTACCTGTGCATCCACCGCACCAAATGCACATGTATATATGTATGTATATCACCAATAATACATGCAATGATGCGTAAACAACATTCATATAATGCATGGCATAAAACAAATAACATTTTCTATTTAATTTCTGGGAATATAACTGTATATAGGTATATACGGAAAACAAAAGCCCACTCACTGATAATTAGAAGGGTCGTAGCCCCCCTGCCTCGAGTGCGTACGCTCGTCCTCGGAAAACGAATCACCTATACGCGACAAAGTTACGAAAACATTAATTTAAAAGCACCTATGCAACTTCTCGTAATAACTTCTCATACATTGCTCAAATTGGACAATTGAATATACCAATGTGATCTACACAACCTCAGGATCACACCCATATTTTTAAAATAATTTTTGGACCACGCACGCGCCCCCACGCGCCTGACCACGCACGGACCTACGCGCCCCCACGCGCGGCCCACGTGCACTGCACACTGACGGCGTCAACTGACGCCGTCAGGAATATTCCGTTATCCTGACGGAATATTCCCTAACTGACGCCGTCACTGCCGTTAGGAATATTCCGTTAAACTTAACGGAATATTCCCCTTTCTTCTCCGGCCAGTCGCCGTCGCCGGCGCCGCCGCCGTCGCCGGCGCCGTCGCCGGAAAACTGGGAATTTTTCAAACCTTGTTTTCTCCTTCGTTTTTCAACCATTTTTCACGTTCTTTATACCAAAATGAAGCCTAGGACTAGTAGAACAACGTTAGACTAGTTTTAAGGCCTAAAAACCACACGATCATACCTGCAACAACGATCAAAGTTCGGCCAACTTTGAACCTAGCCTTCCCAACGTCCAAATTCACCCAACGAACCACTCCCAAGCTCCTGGGAACCTCACAAACACAACTACAAGCTTAGAATCTCCCAAAACAAGCTAGATTAATTGTGCATGAACAGTGTTCAAATCGGCCAAAGCGATATCGACGTGAAAACGTCAAAGTTCTTACCTGGAAATGGCACCCTTGAACTCCTCTCAGCTCCACGAACACGATGGTGGTCTTGGTTTCTTGTTTGGTGAAGGTTTGAGTTGGTTTGTGTGTGTGGCCGTGTGTAGAGGAAGAAGAAGAAGAGGAAACTCGGGGAGAGAGAGAGAGAGAGAGAGACTGAGACAGAGACAGAGAGACAAAGAGTGAGGGAATGAGGGAGGGAATCCCGGGAAAGTGAGGGTGAGGTGTGAGTGTGTGTGTGGTCCTACAACACCACACTACACAACACTTAACGTATACAAACAAATTAGGGTAAAATTGTCATTTTAAATGTACGTCTCGTTAGTTTCGGGACGGGATGTTACAACCTACCCTCCTTAATAGAATTTCGTCCCGAAATTCAAAACAACCAAAATACACCCTTACTGGTCAAAGAACAATCTAGGATACAAGTCCCTCATTCTATTTTCTGTCTCCCATGTCGCTTCTTCAACCGAGTGATTCCTCCACAGAACTTTCACCAAATTCACTGTTTTGTTCCTCAGAACCTTCTCTTTCCAATCCAAGATCGTTAACGGTTCCTCGTTGTACGTCAAATCTGGATTTATCTCTAACGGTTGAGGAGGTATCACATGTAACGGATCGGCAACATAGTGTCGGAGCATAGACACGTGAAAAACGTTATGCACTTTAGCTAACTCCGGAGGCAACTCCAACCTGTAAGCTACCTCACCAACTCGTTCTGTGACCGTGTACGGTCCAATGTACCTGGGACTCAACTTCCCTTTCTTTCCAAACCGCACAACACCTCTCCACGGTGAAAGCTTCAGAAATACCCAATCTCCGACCTTATACACTCTGTCCGTAGCATGTCTATCTGCTAAACTTTTCTGCCTGTCCTGAGCTGCTTTCAGGTTAGATCTAATTACCTGAACATTTTGAGTAGTCTCCTCAACAATCTCCGGACCTACTAAAACTCTTTCGCCAACCTCTGACCAACACAACGGAGTGCGACAAGATCTACCATACAAGGCTTCAAATGGCGCCATGCCAATGCTCGAATGGAAACTGTTGTTGTAAGCAAATTCCATCAAATCCAATCGCTGGTGCCAAGCATCACTGAACTGTAACACTGATGCTCGCAGCATATCTTCCAAGGTCTGAATAGTTCTCTCGGACTGTCCATCCGTCTGTGGATGATACGCCGTACTGTAAAGTAGTCTCGTACCCAAAGCTTCCTGAAAAGCTACCCAAAACTTCGATGTGAATCGTGGATCACGATCCGAGACAATACTTACAGGGACACCATGGTACTTTACAACCCTTGAGATAAACAATTCCGCTAACCGGTTCAAAGAATACTTCTCTCTCACTGGAATGAAATGTGCCAACTTAGTGAGCCGATCAACGATCACCCAAATGCCATCAAAGCCATTATGTGTACGCGGCAACTTGTACACAAAATCCATAGTGATATTTTCCCACTTCCACTCTGGAACGGGAAGCGGCTGCAACAATCCAAACGGCTTCTTTCTTTCTGCTTTAACCTGCTGACAAACAGCACAACTGCTCACATACTCAGCTATCTCCCTTTTTATACCCGGCCAATAGTAAAATGGTCGAATGGTATGATACATTTTAGTTGCCCCTGGGTGCATGGCATAAGCCGAGATATGTGCTTCATCGAGAATTTCCTTCTTTAACTCCACATTACTAGGCACGAACATTCTACCCTCTAACATCAACATGCCATCAGAATCACGAACTCTGAGGTCTCGCCTCCTTCCTTGATCTCGAGCTCGAATTAGTTCTTGAGTCTGTTCATCAGCTACTTGAGCTTCAAGCACCCGATCAACTAAGATTGGCCTAACTTGAAAATTAGCAAGTAATGCCACTTCTCGATCTTCTGCTTCTAACCTTACTCCCGTAGCACGCAAGTCTACCAAAAGAGGAATACGACTAGCGTACAATGCATTAATACGGCCCCGTGACTTCCTGCTAAGTGCATCGGCCACTACGTTCGCACGACCTGGGTGATAGTCAATCGTGCAATCGTAATCGCTGAGCAACTCCAACCACCTCCGTTGACGAAGATTTAGTTCCTTCTGGGTGAAGAGATACTGAAGACTCTTGTGATCTGTGAAGATCCTACACTTCTCTCCGTAAAGATAATGTCTCCACAACTTCAACGCAAAGATGATAGCAGCCAATTCCAAATCATGTGTAGGGTAATTCATCTCATGGGGTTTCAACTGCCGCGAAGCATAAGCAATCACCCTACCATGCTGCATCAATACACATCCCAGACCATTCAAGGAAGCATCGCTATAAACCTCGAAATCACCACTATCGTCCGGAAGTGCCAAAACAGGTGCATTGGTCAGACAATGCTTCAACTGCTGGAAACTTTGCTCACACTTATCATTCCATTCAAACTTAACATCTTTCCTTGTTAACCTCGTCAGTGGCAAGGCAATTACCGAAAAATCCTTAACGAATCTCCGATAGTATCCCGCCAAACCAATGAAACTTCTCACCTCAGTGACGGTTCGTGGTTGCTCCCAACTCTCCACAGCTGCAACCTTTTGAGGATCAACAAGAATACCTTGAGCAGAAATGATGTGCCCCAAAAATGCGACTTGATCTAACCAGAACTGGCACTTGGTAAACTTAGCATACAATTGGTGTTCTCTCAACCTTTTCAACACCAAAGTAAGATGTCGGACATGCTCCGCTTTGGACTTAGAATACACCAGAATATCGTCAATGAAGACAATAACAAATCTATCCAGGTAAGGCTGGAATACCCGGTTCATTAAATCCATAAAAGCTGCTGGTGCATTCGTCAACCCAAATGGCATAACCAGAAACTCGTAATGACCGTAACGAGTCCTGAACGCCGTCTTAGGAACATCATTCCTACTAATCTTCAGCTGATAGTACCCAGACCTCAAGTCTATCTTAGAAAATACACAAGCACCTCTCAGCTGATCAAACAAATCGTCGATACGAGGCAATGGATAACGGTTTTTAATCGTCACCCGATTCAATTGTCTGTAGTCGATACACAGCCTCAAAGTTCCATCTTTCTTTCTCACAAACAACACTGGAGCGCCCCAAGGTGAAGTACTAGGCTGAATGAATCCCTTATCCACTAATTCCTGTAACTGCACTTTTAATTCCCTTAACTCAGCAGGAGCCATACGATAAGGAGTTAAAGAAATAGGATTGGTACCTGGAAGCAACTCAACATTGAACTCCACATCTCGATCTGGGGGTAAACCAGGTAAATCCTCAGGAAAAACATCAGGGAAGTGTCTAACCACTCTCACATCCTCAATTCTGCTAGGAACGGTCTCTTCCAGCACCACATGAGCTAGATACCCCTGACAACCTTTAGACAACAACTTCTTCGCTCGCAAAGCCGAAATAACACCATGTCTTACTCCGCTCTGCTCACCCACAAAAGTAACCTCAGGTAATCCAGGACGGTGAAACGTAACTACTTTCCCGTAACAATCAATGTTGGCACGATAGAAGTGCAACCAATCTGTGCCCAATATCACATCAAAATCGACAATATCTAACGGGATTAGATCAGCGGGCATAACAACACCCTCTACTATCACTGGACATCCTGGGTACATACAATCTACAACACATCTCTCTCCTCTAGGCATAGCGAATTCTAAATCGTACCCTAGAGGTGTGGGGCGAGGTTGCGTCAATTGAGCAAATGTATGAGAAATAACGGAATGTGTAGCTCCACAATCAATTAAGACTCTAGCAAAATAACCAAGAATATTTAACGTACCCATTATCAAGTCCGGGTTGTTCTGAGCATCCTGCAGGGAAATATTGTGAATACGCCCCTGGCCCTGCTGTCGTCCACCACGACCTCTGCTCGCATGAACACCGCGACCTTGAGCTCCACGCCCCTGACTGGGCTGACCCATCTGTCTCGAAGATCCTGCACTACTAGTGGCATTCTCACTCTGCTGATATTGTCCTCCTTGGTACCACTGAGAACCACCAACTGGAGCTGGAGGATACGGCATGTAGTTGCTGGGATATAAGGGATAACCACCTTGTGAATACGGGTCCTGGGGATACTGATACGGTCCCGGGGCATAGGGAACAGCATCACCCTGATAATGATAGGCACCACCTCTACCTGCTTGACCATAATTACTCGGACCCTGGATTTGCCGAATCGGTGCAGGTGGCGGCATAAAGGTCTGCTGCGGCTTCTGCTGTTGACTCTGGGGACAATTCACCGCTCTATGTCCCACCTGTCCACACGTGAAACAACCACCGCTAAACTGCCTGCACTCGCCGAAGTGTCGGTTATTACATCTACGGCAAAATGGAATTCGGTTTCGGCCACCATCACCTTGTCTCTGGCCTCGAGCACTTCCATAAAACCTACCTCCGCGTCCTTGTCCAGAGGCACTGAAACCACCACTAGACGAACTTGAACTCGCACCACCCCTTTTAAAGTTCTGAGTTTGACGAGGCCCAAGCGATGTTTGACCTTTTCCTTTGTCGTCTTTCTTCTGATTGCCGTTTTTCTCTTCGTCACTATCACTTGACATATTCTCTGAGTCCTCAACCCTCAATAGTATCTCATAGAACTCCTGGTAGGACTCACAGTGAGTAGTAGTCACCATAGAACGCCATTTCTTCTTTGTGCCTAAGCGAAAACGACGAAGCATCTCCGCCGGATTACCAGCGACATCAGGATAGTAACGAGACAAATCAGTGAACTTACGATAATACTCGTTAGCCGTCATCTTTCGTTGTTTCAACTCAGTGAATTCCTGTTTCTTACGGTCGATATACTCAGGGGGTACAAATCTCCTTTGAAACACATCCTTGAAAACATTCCAATCGGTTCTCTGAGCTGGAGTCAACATACGAAGTTCTTGCTCCCACCAAGCTGCAGACTCCATCTCCAGAAACCATGACGTTGTCTCAACCCACCTTTCCATAGGAAGGTTCCCCTGGTTATGTAACACACGAAAAGTCTTCTCTATGTGTTCCAACCAACGTTCTGCACCTTCATGACCCTCGTTACCTTTAAACTTATCCAACTTCAAGTTATACATAGTCTCCAGAGGAGTCCTCTGGGGAGGGCGCATCACTGTTTGAAGGGCTGTAGCAATCACTTCCCCCAACTGAGTAAGATCAGGGAAATTAGGCTCGTCTGAGCGACGTGGTTCCCGACGAGGCGGCATGATTCTGACAGAAGACACCAACTATTAGAATACTCACAAAGACACAGGACTGCCAAACCTAGGCTCTGATACCAAGCTGACACACCCCGACCGAGATCAGGGCGTGCTGGCCGTCACACGAAGGTGACGTAACCATGTGCGCGTACGGAAGCTATTAAGATAGTAATATAAAAGTACGAATAATTAAAAACCTAAAAGCATACAAAGTACTAGTGTATGTGAGACACAATTCAGAGCAAGTCTACGACAGTCCAAAAGGAAAAGATACGACATATGTACACCCGAAGGTGACCCTACAATGGTGAGTGTCTGTCAGAAATGCCGGGACGCCCTCTGGGATAAACCACCGAACTTGCTAGACCACTAGAACCTGGAGGGGCGCAAAAACAAAAGCGTGAGTGGGCAAAAACAAAGCTCTTTGAAAACTCTTTAGCAAAATACATTCTAACCCCTCGCCGTAAAACCTGTATACTTCCCAGAAAATGAACATATATACGTATGTATAGATATGTCAATCATGCTCCATGATATGCCATTCATGCTCCATAATATGCCATTCTGAAACTCATAATCAAATATAAATGCTCAAACGTAAATCACATCAATATCGTATAATCTAGCAGCCGGGAGTCACCTAACGTGACCTGTACGGCTGTAGATAGAGCTCCACGCTCAACTCAATCACTGAATCTGCACACGAGTCGGAACCACCTATTGTGGTCTGTACGACAAGCTGGGTGTAATATATATGTATGCTCTAGTGCTACGATCACGTGAAGCTGGGCGATAAATCGCGGGTCACCTACAAGTCGGAACCACCTAATGTGGTCTGTACGACAGGCTTGCACCTATCTTGGATCCAAGGCGAGCATGCGGTGCTGGTGAACATACACGTGAAGGCTAGGCCCTGGCCTCGGGCGGGAGCACTAACACCGGGGGTGCAGATTATGAACTCTCTAAGCATCTCAAACTACTATTGCATAATAAACAGGAATGCATAACCACCTGAATACCGCTTACCTAGCACTTACCTGTGCATCCACCGCACCAAATGCACATGTATATATGTATGTATATCACCAATAATACATGCAATGATGCGTAAACAACATTCATATAATGCATGGCATAAAACAAATAACATTTTCTATTTAATTTCTGGGAATATAACTGTATATAGGTATATACGGAAAACAAAAGCCCACTCACTGATAATTAGAAGGGTCGTAGCCCCCCTGCCTCGAGTGCGTACGCTCGTCCTCGGAAAACGAATCACCTATACGCGACAAAGTTACGAAAACATTAATTTAAAAGCACCTATGCAACTTCTCGTAATAACTTCTCATACATTGCTCAAATTGGACAATTGAATATACCAATGTGATCTACACAACCTCAGGATCACACCCATATTTTTAAAATAATTTTTGGACCACGCACGCGCCCCCACGCGCCTGACCACGCACGGACCTACGCGCCCCCACGCGCGGCCCACGTGCACTGCACACTGACGGCGTCAACTGACGCCGTCAGGAATATTCCGTTATCCTGACGGAATATTCCCTAACTGACGCCGTCACTGCCGTTAGGAATATTCCGTTAAACTTAACGGAATATTCCCCTTTCTTCTCCGGCCAGTCGTCGTCGCCGGCGCCGCCGCCGTCGCCGGCGCCGTCGCCGGAAAACTGGGAATTTTTCAAACCTTGTTTTCTCCTTCGTTTTTCAACCATTTTTCACGTTCTTTATACCAAAATGAAGCCTAGGACTAGTAGAACAACGTTAGACTAGTTTTAAGGCCTAAAAACCACACGATCATACCTGCAACAACGATCAAAGTTCGGCCAACTTTGAACCTAGCCTTCCCAACGTCCAAATTCACCCAACGAACCACTCCCAAGCTCCTGGGAACCTCACAAACACAACTACAAGCTTAGAATCTCCCAAAACAAGCTAGATTAATTGTGCATGAACAGTGTTCAAATCGGCCAAAGCGATATCGACGTGAAAACGTCAAAGTTCTTACCTGGAAATGGCACCCTTGAACTCCTCTCAGCTCCACGAACACGATGGTGGTCTTGGTTTCTTGTTTGGTGAAGGTTTGAGTTGGTTTGTGTGTGTGGCCGTGTGTAGAGGAAGAAGAAGAAGAGGAAACTCGGGGAGAGAGAGAGAGAGAGAGAGACTGAGACAGAGACAGAGAGACAAAGAGTGAGGGAATGAGGGAGGGAATCCCGGGAAAGTGAGGGTGAGGTGTGAGTGTGTGTGTGGTCCTACAACACCACACTACACAACACTTAACGTATACAAACAAATTAGGGTAAAATTGTCATTTTAAATGTACGTCTCGTTAGTTTCGGGACGGGATGTTACAACATGGGCCTTTTTTTTTTTTTTTTTACTCTGGAATTTAACTTACAAAAATAACCTTCAATAATGTAGACGTTAATATTACAATCATTACCTACATTTCAACCCTAAACCCAAAACCCAACACTCAACAAAATAAAAAAGAGAATGAGACTAAGAACTATCTAGACACTTGTTTTAGATTCCAAAAGTTGTTGTCCAAATTTCCGAACAAGATCCACAGGGAATGGGTGGTAATATTTCTCTTTATAAAAGCAAATAAGCTTGGTCCAAGCTTCTCAAACACCTGAGAAGCCATTAAATGCATCCAAATCAAGGTTTCTTTTTAGTTCCCAGTTCTATAAATAAAGTCCATGGATGTAATGACACCAAAGTGTAACTCAACGTAAAAGCTTTATTGGTATTATATGCACATGAAAATCAATCATCTGAATACTTGGAATTTCTAAGATTTGGTGATTTTTTATTGATTTGTGAGTGACGCCTTTGTGGCCACCTCTCTATTACTTACTTCTCTCTCTTTCTCTCTTTACTTGGCCCATTGGCATCTAGCAATTCTTAACGTTGTTAGTTGTTGGAAGTTGATTGTAATATTTTTTATAAATCTTTTCACTCATTTGGCTTCAAAGTTCACCCCACCCCAGTTTTGGACCGTGGGTTTGAAATTGGGCATAGTAGACTGGTAGTTACTTAGAATGATTGCACACTTAGTTTGTGAGGATAGTTGGAGCTATCAACAACAATAATAGAGAACTAAATGCAAGTATATGTATTTAAAAATTGGTTATACTAATAAGTATACAAAAATTGATACTGCAACTATTTGAAACTAATTTTACAAAAAAAAAAAAAAAAAGTCAAAGACGGTTAGGCTGATGCATATATGTATTTTTGTTGAAACGGGTTGAACTCATTCTACAAAATGGTCAAAGACGAGTTGAACTAATTCTACAAAGATGATCGAGGATTGATTGAACGGATTACACAAAAATATTCAAGGATTAATTGAACTGATTTTGCAAAAATGGTCGAAGACGGGTTGAACTGATTCTGCAATAATGGTCGAAGATGGGTATGTTCGAGGACAGGTTAGGCTGATTTTGCTAAAATGGTAGAGGATAGGTTAAACTGATTCTGCAAAAATGGTCGATGACTGATTGAACTGATTTTGCAAAAATGGTCAATGACGGGTTGAATTGATTCTGCAAAGATGGTCGAGAACGGGTTGAATTAATTCTGCAAACATGGTCTAAAGCGAGTTGAGTTGATTCTGCAAAATGGTTGAGGATGAGTTCAATTAATTCTGCAAAAATAGTCAAGGACGATTTAAAATGATCAAGGACGGGTTGGACTGGTTTTGTAAAAAGGGTCGAAAACAGGTTGAACTTGATTCTACAAAAATGGTCGAGTACGGGTTGAATAGATTTTGCAAAAATGGTCGATGATTGAATTAATTCTACAAAAATGATCGAAGACAAGTTGAATTGATTCTACAAAAATGGTCGATAACGGGTTGAACTGTTTCTGCAAAAATAGTCGAGGACGGGTTGAAGTGATTCTAGTAATAAAGGATACAAACTGATTCTACATATAGTTTCAAAACTGATTCTGCAGAAATAATTGATGGTAGATTGAGGTTATGGCACATATAGTTTTGTTAGAGTTGTGAGGGCTTGGTTCTAATTAATAGCCCTAAAGCTTTACAGGTTTGGATGGTGTTTTAAAATATTGTTTCCATGTTTATAGGATGGACTTTAGTTGTTTTTTTGTTTTTGTCTCCCTTTGATATGTTTAAAAACTAGCGGAGTTTCTTAAAATATAGGAAAAGTTTTTGTCTCTATATATAAAGCTTCCTAGATTAAACTAAATATATTAAGCATAACAAACATTTTGTTATTGAGGATATTGTATTCTCCGAATAGGTACAAAATTTAATTGAATAGATGCATCTAGGAAAAATTCACTTCGAAGTGACTATTGCGTAGATACACACGTCATTGTATACTTTTTTTAATTTCATAGTTGAACCATTAACCACATCATCATTCTTCATCCCTCTTTTTCATAGTTAAGGACTTTTTCATTTTACTTCCGTGTAAGAGATAAGGAAGATACATGGAAGAAATGGAAGAAATGAGGAATATAGAAAAGTGAAAAACGGATTGTGAGAGATTTTTAAAATGATTCATTCATCTTTATTTTTTTCCCTCTCACATCATCATTCTTCACCCCTCTTTTTTTCTCCATTCATATCCGAAACACAAATGTGAAAATTAAAAATTAAAACGAAAAGCAAGTGACCCTCTTTCACAATGGTGGAGATTAGGGGTGGGTTGAAAAAACCGAAAACCAAAAAAAAATCGACAACCAAACCGAATTGAGGCAAAAAAAAAAAAAGGAACCGAATTTGTTGAACCGAACCGAACTGAATTTGGTTGGTTCGGTTTTGATTTTTGAGGTCTGAAAACCGGACCGGATCGAACCGAACCGAAATATGAAAATCAAATATAATACTCAAAACTTGCTGGCGTGAGGATTCGCCCCTTCCATCCAGGTTGGGGATAGTTCCTTCAAGCCAACTTGACTGTAGGCTTTGTGTTGCTATAATTATACCAGTATATTATTTATAGGTATTCTAATCTTTAATGCTATATAAAATTTTTAAAGTTTACAAACCCTAGCCGTCACTCATTTTCATTCTCAAACACTATCTTTCCCATCCACTGCTTTCGTCCTCTCTGCTTACTCAGTCTGTGTCTCCCTCCTTCCTCTTTTCCTCTCTTCAACTCTCCTTCCTCTCTTCCTTTCTCCAACTCTCCTTCCTCTCTTCCTCTCTCCAACCTGCCAAATCCATGGTTGTAACATGGATCTTACCTTTTCAAAGGATTACCACAAGAGGCGTAGGGTTTATGATGAATTTATTTGACAATCCCCATTTTTTCCCTCTCAAAATCTTACGCCTCTTGTCTCTCTGCTCTCGTCTAATAGACTCTATCTGTGGACTCTCACCCACAACAACAACAACTTCTTCACTCCCTTCTAATATTCCTTGCTTTCTCCATAAACTTTTGATCTCTACTTTTCAAATACACGCCAAATAGTTTTATACTCTGGGATTCATATGGGGGTCGCACCAGACATCCATCTTTGTTCCTCCGGATTTCTTTAACAGTAAGTATTCAATTTCTTCCTTTTTTTTCTTCTTTTTCTTGTTTAATTCTTTGAGTGCTGAAAATGGTAGTTTATTTATTTATTGATTAATAGTTTTTATTTCTTTAGTTTGTTGACTATGCTTTGTGAATTTATTTGTTGACTTCGTGAATTTTTGAAGAAAAATTGGTTGATGTTGTTCTTGGATTTGTGTTTGTGGAGCCCTATGTGGTAAAGATCTTTGGTTTTTGGATCTTTACTCTTTATTAAACCCTTGGTTCTTGTCTGTTTGGTTGTGTTCGAACAGGTGCTCGTGGTTGGATGTTACAATCGGAAAGGCGTCGGTTGGTTGGTGGCGAGGGTTTGTGCTAGTAGGGATGCTCGGCGGCGGATACTGCAATAGAAGCCTAGGTTTTCTTTTGTTGTATTTTATGGCTTGGGCCTTTATTGTTTGTTGGATCTTCTGGGCTAGTTTAATCGGTCCTTTTTTGGGTTAGTTTACCAATATCCAGATCTAAAAATAAAATAAAATAATAATAATGGAAAAAACCAAACCGGACTGAAACCGAACCGAAAAAAATCGAACCAAACCATTTCGAACCGAATTCAGCCCTAGTGGAGATGAGTGTTGCTATTACACCACGGTGTGGATTCGAGCCCTGTCGACTTTCTAATATAACATCTAATTTAAATCTATAGTTTGACCAAAAAAAAAATTATTAAACATGCCTAAGAGTAATGAGTTTTGGAAATGATGTTATTCGGTTAATTATGGAATGATGGGGTTTGACTATAATGGGAGCATTTTGCTCACAACCATAATTTTGGTTTTTTTTTTTTCTTTATAAATTGAAAAAGTAACATTTAATGTGATAATGAATTGACACATGACAGATAATTAAGCGTATAAGGAGTATACACGATAATTTATAATAATGAGGAAAAATGTTTCTAACTATAATACTTATATGTATTTAATAAATCATCCGATTATCAAATATTGATTATTTTAAATACATATATCCGCGTTTTCTGTAGAATGAATCAGTTGAATTTTGGAAAGGTTATTATCAGGTGGCAGATGTTTCCACAAATTCTTTCGAATGAGGTCACTGGAATTGACTCATTACTCTGCGTGACAAGGAGACGCAACTAGTGGGATGTGATATTTTGTTTGTTTAATACTTTTTTTCAGTAAATAAAATAAAATTCACAGGACTTTGACAACAAAAAGAAGAAGAATAACACTCACATGAAGACAGATGATTTGAGAGAACAGAAAGAAAAAAACGATTTGACTTTGAATCTCTTTCTTTCTAATTTGAAAAGAAAGAAAAGGCAGTCTCAATGTCTCATCGCGTTTTAGTTTATAAATTGGTTATCGTTATAGTTATAGTGTAATACATGAAACAAATTAATTGTCACTTGGAAGTTCACTCTAACAATACAATATTATATAGAGAAAAATAATAAACAACATTATACTATTAAACTGGAACATTATTATAACAATGAAATAAATTTGTTCCGTGTAAGTTGTTCTTTATTTGTTCATAGCACGTGTTATAGGTACAATGGGCTGTATTAATCCTTTTGTTATATAATAATTGCATTCCTTTTTTCTTTAGGATGACAATTTTGTACCTTCTTTTTTCTTTAGTGATAATAATTTCATAAAATGAGTAGAATAATTAATTGTGAAAGAAATTTGTTACTAACGTCCACTTTATTAGTGTATATCATTTAGTTTGATCTCTCATTGCTTGTTGGCAGTGTCGACTCTATAAATTCCAAAACGTACGTGACGCGCATGCCGAATAACTATGAGATAATTACGTCTTTCTTATGAATGTAGGCGTGCCAACTCACAACCGAGCTCGGTTGGGTGAGTAGAATGGAGGTGGTGGTGGTGTCGAATATGCTACACTTTTGCACTGAAGTGATCATGGCTAAGGAAGGAACACTTCCCAGCCTTGGGATCTAGAACCTGAAGACAAGGTTACTAGATCAATGCAAAGTTCAATAATTGGTTCGACTTTCGTTGTGTCTAACAAGGAGTAACTGGGGAAAACGTCACTTCGCCGAAGCTAATGAGATGACCTCTTGAGATGAAAGAATAGAGAATTCTTCGTCCACCATGACTTGGATAGATAACTAACCAACTAGTTGCAGTGTTGTTCACTGGTCCGAATTGAAGGTGCTTCTAAATCACTTGGCTCTACGGTTCTAGTGTTGTTTACTTGTTCGAAATGAAGGTTTCACCTGTTTTCAACACAGTATTGTTCACTTGTAAGAATTGAATATGTGTTGATAAGAGGGTTAGGATAGTTATGTTTTTATCAGGAAATGTAAGAAGGATTTCGCATAGAGTGAAGGTTTTCATGTAGAGCGTCTTGATTGTTTGTTGAGTTGAAGAGGCTTCTTCCGTTGCATAACCTTCTTGTACCTGCTCGGCATCTCCTTGAATATCTCCTTATCCTTTAGTGGCTAAAACTTCATCTCCAACTAGTCTCGACCTTTTTACTCCAATTACGATTCTGAATTTGATCTCATTATGAGACTCATTCGTCTCTATCCAATTAAGCAGGCATTCTGACCCTTGGAATAATTCATATTTATCTACGGCTTAATCTCTTGGCAGTTTCAACTCATGTAGGACTCAAGCCTTCTAACCAATCTCTCTCGAGCCCTTTCTTCATAAGGAATCGATCATAACAAACCTTTTTGTGGGCTGAAAGCCCATTGGCTTGAAGGATGTCCATTGGGCCAAAGTTCACGATTCTCATATCGGCCTTCCTCAGCTCATACTGTTATTTCAGGCCTTAACAAGAATATTTTGTATTTTATAGTTAAGAGTGTAGATAGTAGTGCATCTTTTAAGTTTATTTATATCCCGTTATGGTAATCATGCAACATGTTCTTTATTAAAAATTCGACGGTTTTGTATCTAAAATAGTCTCTAAGATTGGTGTAACTACTTACTTTGATCCCTGACAATGAGAATCAGGTGAGGTGGTCTCTGAGATTGTCCACTGTAGATCCTTTTGGTTCTTTTGTGAAAAATTTGTCAATATCTTCTATTTTAAATTGTCACATGAACGGCCACGTAACCACCTTTCAAGAGTATTTTTGTCAAACCAACCACTCTACTTAACAAGGATATTGATAGATTTTCATGAAAGGATCACAATGATTTACGATAGACAAACTCATAAATACTTCTATTGGATTTCATTCTTAGGGACCAAAGTGAAAAGTTGTGTCAATCTCACGAACCATTTTAGACAAAAAGCCAAAATTCAACTTAAGTTCATGATAATCACATTTGAGTTTAGAAAATTTTTGTATATTATGTACTATCTTATGATGTTTAATAAAACATCTTATTAATAGACATTTTTATACAATTAATCATGAAAGTTGATTACACAACATTTGATGGGTGGCGATTAAAGGAAAAAAATGAATAAAGATTTGCTTATCTAATTCTGGTTGATGAGATTATTCATAGGATAGGACGAGAGTTGTATGTGTTATTGAACAGAGAAAATAGACAAACAAAATGGGATTATTCTGTTTTCTATTTGCTCAAAACCATATGGGATCACAATGTACAGTATCCTGGGAATACTTGGTTAAAAAATGCTAACTCTCGACATTTTATACTTATAATCGGAACCGTTTATATAAAACATTTTGTGTTCATAAGCAGAAACATTCATATAAACCATGTTACAAAGTTTATCTCTGTAAAAAATTAATTAAAACTAAAATAATTTAGTTAATTTCATTGTAACAAATAAATAGACGGTTCATAATACTACTACCGATTTTGACCGTATGATTTTTTAGAATTTGATGACTAAACGATTTTATATTGTGTTAATTTTTTGCAAAATTAATTTGTATATAATAATTTATTATTAACGATTTTAACTATAAGCATAAATTTTGTGAATCGATTACGAAGTGTTTTGAGGAGACACTAGGTAACAAGTTGAACTCAAAGTTTGTTAATTCTTAAAAAAAAACGCATTAATAAGATCCATGAATGCAGCTGATATTTTAGATTCAGATTCTTGGGCCAGCCACCAATGGAATCTTGCGATCGGCTAGACTCATATATTTTATGTAATGTGTACACACACACACACATACATATTTTAGTTTTGAGATTCGACTTCAGCACCTCTCCAAACAGCCAAGATTCAAGTGACTCCTCCAACTTAATAAACAAAACTAAAATGTTGCTTAGTACCAAATACTACTATTTATTAATATTTTATTCCACTTCAATATTAAAGATTTTAAGTTGGATTATCATAACTTATGAATTTAATACTAATTTATTATGACTAATTCATTTTATTTGTTAGCTCAAAAAACCTCATCACTTTTATATCCTTGAATAAGCAAAATAAGAAAACAAAAGGGAACTTTATATATAAAGACAAAAACTTTGTCTATATTTTAAGGAACTTCACTAGTTTTTAAACATAACAAAGAGAGACAAATAAATAAATAAAAAAAAAAAAAAAAAAAACAAACAAACAACAACTACAACTACAACTAAAGTCCATCCTAAAAACATGGAAACAATGTTCCTGTAAATCTTTAGGGCTGTTAATTAGAACCAAGCCCTCACAACTCTAACAAAACTATATGTGCCATAACCTCAATCTATCATCGACTATTTCTACAGAATTAGTTTTGAAACTATATGTAGAATCAGTTTATATCTTTTATTACTAGAATCAGTTCAACCCGTCATCGACTATTTTTGCAGAAACAGTTCAACTCGTCATTGATCATTTTCACATAATCCGTTCAACTCGTCTTTGATCATTTTTGCAGAATCAATTTAATCAGTCATCGACCATTTTTGCAAAATCAATTCAACCCGTACTCGATCATTTTTGTAGAATCAGTTCAACCCGTCTTCGACTATTTTTGCAAAATCAATTGAACTTGTCCTTAACCATTTTGCAGAATCAGCTTAACCCATTCTAGACCATTTTTACAAAATCAATTCAACTATTCTTGACCATTTTTGTAAAATCAGTTTAACCCATCATCAACCATTTTTGCAGAATCAGTTCAACCTATCATCGACCATTTTTGCAAAATCAGCCCAACCTGTCCTCGAACATTTTTGTAGAATCAGTTTAACCCGTCTTCGACAATTGTTGCAAAATCAGTTCAATCCATCTTCGACCATTTTTGCATAATCAATTCAATTAATCCTTAAGATTTTTGTGTAATCTATTCAATCAATCCTCGATCATCTTTGTAGAATTAGTTCAACTCGTCTTTGACCTTTTTTTTTTTTTCCTTTTTTTGTAAAAGTAGTTTCAAATAGTTGCGGTATCAATTTTTGTATACTTATTAGTATAACCAATTTCTAAAAACATATACTTGCAATTAGTTCTCTATTATTGTAGTTGATTGCTCCAACTATCCTCACAAACTAAGTGTGCAGTCATAGGCAGGCTGCTTAGAGATTGCATGACCATTTCATTCTAAGTAACTACTAGTCTACTATGCCCAATTTCAAACCCACGGTCCAAAACTGGGGTGGGGTCAACTTTTAAGCCTAATGAGTGAAAAGATTTATAAAAAAAAAAATATTACAATCAACATCCAACAACTAACAACATTACGAATTGCTAGATGCCAATAGGCCAAGTAAAGAGAGAAAGAGAGAGAAGTAAGTAATAGAGAGGTGGCCACCAAGGCGTCACTCACAAATCAATAAAGAATCACCATATCTCAGAAATTCCAAGTATTCAGATGATTGATTCTCATGTGCATATAATACCAATAGAGCTTTCAGGTTGAGTTACGGTTTGGTACCATTACATACATGGACTTTATTTGTAGAACTGGGAACTAAAAAGAAACCTTGATTTGGATGCATTTAATGGCTTCTCAGGTGTTTGAGAACCTTGGACCAAGCTTATTTGCTTTTATAAAGAGAAATATTTACTAACCATTCCTTGTGGATCTTGTTCGGAAATTCGGACAACAACTTTTGGAATCTAAAACAAGTGTCTGGATAGTTCTTAGTTTCATTCTCTTTTTTATTTTGTTGGGCGTTGGCTTTTGGGTTTAGGTTTGAAATGTTAGTAATGATTGTAATGTTAACGTCTACATTATTGAAGGGTATTTTTGTCAGTTAAATTCCAGAGTAAAAAAAAGCCCATATTGTCATTTTTCACATATATTAATTTTTGTCTCTCTTTGAAATGTTTAAAATGTGTTGTCTCAATATAAAATTAAGTATTAAAAGTGTACTATATGTGTAATTTTTCCTTTAATCTATATTTGTCTTAATTCAGCTCTTTATTCACTTTTAGGAATCGTTAAATCTTAAAAATGATTGTTCTGATATATCATGTAAATTCTTTTAAACGTAAAAATAAAATCATTCCATAAAATAATTTTCAAATGAGTCCTTAAAAATATCTAAAAACCTGTTAAAAAAAATATCTAAAAACTTGTGCAAATGGAATGAAGGAATGATCAGACGGCTGGAAAGATGGAATGATTTTATTTTATTTTATGTTGTTTTATTTTTATCTGGAAAAGACGGAATGTATATTTTTTTTATTGGGTATTCATCAGCAGGAAGTTACGTAGAGATACTGGGTTGTGATGGAATTGGTGCGACTTTTGATCGTACTTTCCTTAAAGCTTTAACTTTGGAAAAGTAAAGTAAAACCAGCCTTGTCCGCAACCCTATTTTATACCAGTGATTTATTTAAGTACTGAG
Source organism: Pyrus communis (assembly GCF_041283825.1). Taxonomy (NCBI): domain Eukaryota; kingdom Viridiplantae; phylum Streptophyta; class Magnoliopsida; order Rosales; family Rosaceae; genus Pyrus; species Pyrus communis. The sequence continues at coordinate 10,559,978 of NC_142567.1, forward strand.
TATTTAAATGTACTTCACATATTATAATATAAGTCAAAGAAATAATATAAATTTTCATGTTTTTTCACTTATATTAAAATTTAGAACATATGGAGTACTTAGACAATTTGTCCTTTTATATAAGGGAATAAAACACTAGCAAAATGTCTTCTTAATAAGGTAAGAAAAAACTTAAAAGCCATTACCTATTTGCAACTATGGAAGCGTAGGTGTACGTGATTTTTACACTCTCATTTTGTTGCTGCACGTCTCTATGCATGAACATCAATACCTTTATAAAAACGCTAGAACAACCATGTTTGTCATTAATTTGTTCACGGAACAATCAATAAGCATGCATGTCAATACATTACGTGTCTATCTTTTCAAATTAAAAAATGTTACATGTCTATAATAAGTAGCATTTTAAGTAGAGAATTGTTATTAGTGCTCTAAAAATCTCATTTGGCACTCCAAACTTTCCATAATTAGAAAGAAAAATACACTTGTGAGGAGTGTAAAATAAGATTTTTGAAGTGCTAATAACAATTCCCCTTTAGTAAACTCAAACTTAAATCAACCAAAAGCTGTCACTTAATTTTTTTTTTGAGAAATAGGTACGATATTTATTAATGAGAGAAATACATACAAAGCGGTGAGGATAGAGTGCATATAAATGTCCTCAATAAAAATCTTATTGGGAATTTCAACCTGGTCTAAAGAAAAAATAATGGCCCGTACCAAACATATTAAGAGTTACTATCCTAAAAAAGAAAGTTCAAAATTACATTAGGAGATACGATATTTATTAACGTTGTCACGTCATTTAGCAAACGAAATTTCGTTCAAGAGTTTAGTTTGCTCGTAGTATTGATTATTAAACTACTTTTATCTAGGTAATATCTCACCTGCTTATTAAATTGTAATTAATAATGGTGTGCTTGAAATTTGATGCAAGATTCTCCATTTCCTATTAACTACCCACCTTCCTGCCCTACATGTGGACCTTCACAAGCTCAACCTTCCCCTCCCTCTCTGTCTCTCTCTCTCTCTCTCTCTCTCTCTCTCTCTCTCTCTAATGCCCTGTGAGTATGGAAGCCATGGAAAAGAACAGTCATGTTTCCAGAACTGGCAGTTAGTCCTCTGGGCAGCTTTTAAACTATCAGATATGGTCCATCTGATATGAAAATCCACCACAAAAGATTCAAGCCATCAAAACCTCTCTCTCTCTCTCTCTCTCTCTCTCTCTCTCTCTCTCTCTCTCTACACCCTTTTAAAAGGTTCTGTGTCAGGGCCACCAAACATGTCCCTATTTTTCATCTGGGTCCTAGTGACTCGATTTTTGGTGGCTGATGGTTCTGCTTCTTCATGGTGCCAGCAGCAGCACCACCACTTTCTTGCACAGAGCAGCAGACAATTTGAGCAGAAAACAGACAGATTCTGGGAGTTTAAGGAGCAAACCAAAACATGGGTTGAAGTTGAATTGCCCTATGATTTAGTCTCCTGTCTCGACGACAACTGTACTGTTGTGGGTTCAATCGAGGGAGCAGGAACATCATCAAACAACAGCAGACAGGAACAGAGTCCAGATTCGGATGATGTTCCAGGAAAAAAGGAGGAGGAGAGATCAGAAAAGAAGGACAAGGAGAATTGTGATCATAAGTTGCTTGATGTCTTGCCTCAGAGAAAGAGGATTTCATTGACAAGAATGTCAGAAATGTCAATCTGGGTGACTGGGGAAAGTGGGTCAATCTATGAGAGATTTTGGAATGGGGTCCAGTGGGTGATTGCACCCCATGATTTGCCTTTATCACCTGCTCATGCTATCTCTCTTTTTATTGTCAATCACACCATTCTTGCTCTTTCTGAATCAGGCAATCTGTTTCAGGTACCATTTGCTCTGTCTTACGAAAACTTGAAATCAATTTTTAAGCTTTATAACATGTTCTTCTACTGATATTGTGCTTATGTCCAAAATTACATCGTTTAAAAACGCATCATGTGAGAAAAAGTTATATGATATGGGAACAGTAAGGTGGTGGTGTCCCAAACCAATTATGTAACGTAACTTGAGAAAGTTAAAGAATATGGGTACGCGAAATGGGTTTGAGACACCACCACCTTGGCGTCCCCGCTTCACAACCTCCTTCGCTGCACGTATATACACATGTCAAATTCATCATGACGGTTCTAAGTCACCTTTCCCTTTATCTACACATCAAGTTGTAGCAGTCATTACCAGAAAGATATAAACTTTCAATTAAAATAGACTTAAATTTACTGCAAATGTATTCTTGTTACTTTTGTATTTTTGCTGATCTATCATATATCATCAAATGTTTTATTTCCCACTTTCAGATGCAAATCAGCGAGAGCTCACACCCTCTTTGGGTAGAATTCACACCTACTCTCAGTCAAAACGAAGGAGATCAAAGTTCTGTGATCCTAATTAAATCTGGTCTCGTTTCATATGATGGAGAGTGAGTATAAATTTCACTTTTAATGGAGTGAAATTTACATACTAAAAAAAAGCTTATGTGAATCCCTTCACTGAAAGAATTTAGAAAGTTGAATATCTCCTAACAACTCGTTGATTTTGCTGCATTGCTGCCAGGAGAGTCTATTTCTGCACAAAAAAAGGGACACTGTTAGAACTTAGCGAAATTGAGCCTCCAAGGTAAAAACCACAAACTCACAAGTGATAGCATCACAGCATATGCTAAGTTGAAATGCTAAGTTGTAAGTTTGAATTTCAGTCTCTATTTATACTGTAGATAACGATGGGGAGACTCTAACTTCACTTGGACGTTTGTGTTGTAAACGTAAAACAGATGGATAGATCATGGACAACCCCCTGGCGCGAATGTTGCCTCAATTGCCGATGCTGCTAGTATTAGAACAGATGTAATTTATACCATAAGGTGATTCCTCTTGGTCCCGCTTTCATTTGCACGTGCACACGTATCTTTGCCTACTCAGAGCATCATACAAATCAATTAAACTCGACAAATCCTCAAAATCCAGCATTTAGGATTCTTTCACGGTTACTCAAAAGAAAGGATGCTTTATCCTCAATTTAGAGATTATCAAACACTTCATAACATGTAACTGTAAAATGCAGTTCTGCAGGTGATCTTTATGAATATGATAGGAGCTCAAAACCATCATGGAAGAAGCATATATGGAGAGAAGGGACAACTAATTATAATGCTTCTCTAATACCGTTAACGGGGAATACTTTACATGGTGTGACTGGAGATCATTCTATATCCCTCCTTCTTCTAACAAAGGTACGCAGTGTTGCCATATTTATTTGACATTGAAGTGAAATTTTTTGACAGGTGTAGAAGGGAAGAAAAAACAATTAAGCATCTTTGCTATGATGGAATACCCTAATAGTAATCAAGGAACAACACATGATACTTTAAGTACAAGTCTTATCATAGCTATTAAATTGTGTATCGAACCTCGGGATGAATTTGCAGAATTTTGAATCTTGAAAACCCGAGGAACCTCTGTTCATTGTATTCTTTCTTTTTCCTGTTAACTGAATGCTCAAAACGTTCAAACGTGGGCTAGAAGTTATCCTCCATTTAGAGAAGACAGATAATTGTTTTGCAAAGCTTTTGCAAGTCCTCAACCCAAAACCTGGATAAACCTGGAATTTGTGTCTCAAATTTCTTTCCAATTTTGAAACAAAACTCTTACAACATTTCGCATATAAGCAGGATGGTAAACTGGTCGAGAGACGACTACACCAGAGGAAATGGAAATGGGTAGTTTATGGAAGTCCAAAGGATCAGCAGCTGACATCAATCACACCAGTGCTGCAAGATGACACAAATGAAAGATTATTCTCGTTGTTTTTCACCACATCTACTGGATCAATTTTCGAATATCAAATATCAAAACAATCAGGTGAGTTTATAGGAGGAATTATTGAAAAAATCAATTATTCTCATCTTCTAAACCATACAACTTGAAGAGTTTCTCAAAATTTCAATCTTCTTCCCACCTGAGGTATTCAAGAGGATACCAATGTGATAACAGCACATTCATATTGTATCGTTTCCACTTAACAAAAGATTGCTTCAATTAGTTGTACTTCACTTAGGATCACAGTTAGGAGGAACTTGAAAATTCAAAATCCTTCCTGGAATATAAACCAGTTTCAACACGAAGCCGGTCAACCTAATCCTGGAAATAGGTATTAGCAAACCGGGTGCACTTATCTGTACTGTAGAACTTCCATCAGAGGTTGCAAGGAGACTAAAAGTTCAAATAAGTTCCACAGAAACTTATGAAAAAAACATTCTGAATGTATATCTTAGATCTAGGAGTTTTCCTTGTTACTACAGGTATTGCTCAAGCTCAAGAGAACCAAATTTCGGAAGCATGGGTAAGCCATATGCATCCTCTTCATGCAAAAGTTGCCAGAGGTATTGCTGGACTACAAATTCATGTTGGTAGGATTCTGTTCCCATTGGATGATGGAAGACTTGCAGAACTGCATCTATCAGGCTTAGGTGGTGAAAACTCTGGTCCATCTCATCAAGTAATGCTCCGTAGAAAAGCAACAGTCAAATATGTGTGGTCAATATTAGATACGCCGGAGACAGAAGGCTGGAATGCAGAGTACTGCTCAGAACAGCGTGGACCCACAAATTGTGTCATGGGCATAAAAGATGAGCCTAATGCTTTAGGAATTGGAAGAACAATGACAAGAAGGAGGAAAGGAAGCCAAGCACAGCAACATTACTTAACTCCAGGGGCATCAGGTAGCGGAACAATAAAATTTTCGGAAGATAATAATTTCCCATACAACTGGATTAACACAAATTTCCATCTGAGAGCGATGCATGGAGGCAGATCATTTTTCCTCATAACAGATGGCGGTTTTACTTTCGAATATCTTTATACTGAAAGTGTATGGATATGGCTCAGGCATGAGCACTCAACAGCTATCAAGGGTGCAGTAGGGAACTACAACGGAAGCTTGTATGTAGTTGACACATATGGGAGTTTGCTTATTAGGGAAAGAAGCAGCAATGATCTAGCATGGATAAACTGTACTGCACTGAGGAAAGGAAGGCAGGTAATCGGAGGCCCTCCATGGGATGGAATTCCTGGTAGAACTATGAAAGTTACTGCAGAAGACGCCCTCTTCTTTGTGAGCAGAACAGGCAGATTACTCCAGTTCACGGTAAAGTTTAAAAAGGAACAAAAAAAATAAATGTCAAATTCTCTGAAGTTTAAATAACCTTAAATTCGAAAAAGATGAACACACACCTATTGACATAAAATATCTAGAGGATTCTTTTAAGGTGATGTTAGATTACCGCACCATGAAACTAAAGCATGATCGTTGCCATAATGCAGGATCGTCATACATTACATTTATGTCACCATTGTCATCTTCATAGATCTGAACAAAACCATGTTTTATAAGTGTAAACAAAAGTTTTACTTGTTCTTTCTCAGTTATGCTAAAGATAATACAGCAGAGGTAAGAGTATGCTGGAATATATTTTAACAATCTGTAAACTTTGAAAAGAAAAAAGGATGAGATACAAAGGGAAATAAACCTTTTCATTTATCTATAATTTCCACAAACAATGATATATCTACGGTTGGTGATGGATTGACAACTTATATTCTTCTGTAGGTTGCCCTGAGGAAATTCAAATGGAAAGATTGCCGAAACCCTCCAAATACGAAGGTTGCCTCTATAGTAGATCAGGAACATTTCAGGGAAAACATAGTGTTTGTTGTTGGAAGGAATGGTCGGCTATATCAGTATAATAAAGTGACTGATTTGTGGCATGAGCATTACCAATCTCAGCATTTGACTCTATCAAGACTGCCTGGAACTGCTATGAGACCATCATCGCTTTCACTAACAGGATCACTTTTCATGCTTTCAGTAGACGGAGGACTAGTTGAATATCATTGGAATACATTCGAAGGATGGAATTGGGTGGAACACGGAAATCCACATAGTGTTGTGACATTGGTTGGTTCTCCCGGTCCATCCTTTGAAGGTAATCAACTGTTTCTTATTGGCTCCAATGGAAATGTTTACCTGAGGTACATGGAAGAAATGACGTGGAGGTGGAAAAACTGTGGTTTTCCGTTTTTGGGAAAGTTGATTGTTGAAGATCATAGACAAGAGGAAGGAAATGACAAGAAAGAATATTTCTGTACTGACATAGATTTTGCAGCTAGTTCAAAGACGGATTATGAAAGAGATAATGACCTAAGCAGTGACTGTAACCCTGAGGTTAGTAACAAAATGCACTATTCTTTAATATGTTACTCAGCGAAGCTATTAAGGACCATTGGTTTTATACAATGCAGGTGGCGCCAATACGACCAATTCCCTTTGCTCAAGATTCAGTAATCTTTGAGCTACGAGATGGCAGAGTAAGAAATTGCTATCATAATTTACCTATGTTAATCATTTTCCTAATAG